>NC_056750.1:560149394-560296894 GCF_019279795.1 Protopterus annectens
CAAGTTGGAGCATGTCTTGAGGCTGGCTCTCCTGTTTTTTTAAAATTCAGTGTGATGCATCATTGAAAAAGTCTGGTCATCTCAAATGATTAAGTAGCCTGAATATGAAATTCAAACTTAAAAGGAACAACAACAGTAGCAAAAGGAAAGTTCACATCTCAGTGGCATTCTGAATTCAGAGTGAAACACAATGGAGACATGAAATTGATAAAGGAAGGTCAGAATGAGCTCTAGCTAAGTACTAAATGCATGAATGTTACACAACTCTAAAGCATAATACAACAGTGGGAAATTACCACTCGTTCAACAGCTTGCAGTATTCCATCCCTTTCACTGCCACACAATCAGTGGGTTAATTGAATTGTATTTGCCTGTAGTTGGACTGTACCTCTTTTGGCTACAAAAGGGGACAAGTGAAATTGTTTTCTGGGCATCCATTACTTCTTTGCTAACGAGAAAAGATTCCTATGACAGTTTCTGATGGTGAAATTGTTAGCTTTTTGATCATGATGATCAATGTTTTGTCTCTGTACTCTGTCTTCCTGTAAGCAAACTACTTTCTTATTGATCATCTCCTCAATAAAGTCAATAAAGTCACATCTGTCCATCTGTCCATCTGTCACAGTGATCTGCTGCCTTCTGTGCCCAGCATACTACTCACCCAGCTTTTGTGAATCGTGAGATGAAGACCCCTTTTCTGCTCTTCAGCAGTGCGCTTCTCATTGATAAACTCCCTCCGTTAACCTGTTTGTCAGTGTCTCCACCCCTTCCCCATTTTTGTTCACTGAAATGTCCCTGACCAATTTATTTCCTCCCTGCTTTACCTTGTGGACCAGTTTGCTCTCCAGTATGTCTGAAGCACCTGTACATTCATTTCCATCCTTACCTCTATATAGGCTTGATCCTCTTCCATCTCTTACTACTTTCTAATATTTGAATACTTTTTCTCATTTTCTGAATATTTGCTTGATCTCTGTGCTCAAACATTTTAATCTCTTGCACAGCTCTGGTTTGCCTCCTTTGAGCAAACATCTGTATACAGATTCAGAATGTGGTTACCAAATTTTACTCACAGGTCCTTTACAGCTCAACTTCTCCCTCATCTCCTAATTCTTTCTGCAACTCTACTGATGACTACTTTTATTATGTTCTTAGCATTTCCATACTACTGTCTCCATCCCCTGGGTCTCCAGTGCTCTAGGTAAGAGTGTAATATGGTCACTGTTGGTCAGCAGAACTCTTCCTTGCCTGCCATTCACACTTGTTTAACTAACCGTTGACTTAAAATATTTTTGCACTAACTCGCTCCCTGAAAGTGATTTTACTCAAATTGTTTGGTCTTTATTGTAAATTGTAAAAAAACAAAATACTGTTGAACATATTTCTTACATTCTCATTTTATTATTAATAATTATATGTCACTACTGTTGTCTGCTTACAGTCTTATTTTTTTACTTAAATATAAATCTCATTACCTTGGTATGCTCTTTTCTGGGCTGAAATTGAAACTGATAATTTGTAATCAGCTCTGTACCCTGATTAACAAATTTTAAATAAATAAAATATCTTCACAATGTGAACTTCAGCTGATGTGGTAAGGACTAAACCTATATCATTGCTTTATCTGATGTCCTATTGTAACAACTAAACAAATTCATTCTAGTCCAAAGTAGTCCAAAATTATTTTGAATATCCTTTGTTTTTTTGTTTTTTTTTAATAAAAATCTAGGCAATGACCATTCTGCGAAACTTAATCTCCCATCACTACCACCTTCTTTTTCTGGGTTCAGCACCTGATCTTTTTCACCAGTTCACTATCCCTCCTTGAATTTCCAGGGAATATGGCACCTGTCAGTTCTCCCCACAATTCGGTTCTTACCTTCTTCATCACTATGCTGCCCCCCCCCCACCCTGCAGTTTGGTTCTTACCTTCTTCAACACTATGCTGCCCCCCCCCTTACCCTGCAGTTTGGTTCTTACCTTCTTCATCATAACACTGCCCCCTCATCCTATTTAGTTCTTACCTTCTTCATCGCTATGCTACCCCCTCACCCTGCAGTTTGGTTCTTACCTTCTTCATCACTATGCTGCCCCCCTCACCCTGCAGTTTGGTTCTTAACTTATTCATCACTATGCTGCCCCCCCACCCTGCTGTTTGGTTCTTACCTTCTTCATCACTGTGCTGCCCCCACTCCTTTTACCTTTTTTCTCCATCACTTTACAAACTAACCCAAGTCTTCCATAAACTGCCACTCCTTACCCTTTTTGCTTCCTTCCGCATCTGAGAATTTGCCTATAACTACCATATCAAAGCTCCTCTTTTCCAGGTCCCAAGTCTCTGGCAGTCTGCCTTGTCAGATCCTAGGATGGACTTTAATTTCTCCATCTTTTTTCCTAGGTTTCTAACATTGCACTTTATCACATTGTAAACCCCTTTTTGCTGCAACTCCTCTTCCTTCATGTACACTTCCCCGTTTCCAACCCTCACAGATTTTGCTGTGTCCTCCTCTTTCATAACGTATCACTTCACCATGAGCAGGACATTATTGCAAATTCACTTTTTCTGTTAGCCAAAACATCTGTCTCACAACAGCAGCTTGTTTAGACAAATAAATTACAAATGATAAATCTTTGTCTTACTTCTCTGGAGCTCTTATCATCTAAATGATCTTTGCTCTAGAGTAACGTGTATGGAAAAGCTTTTATTTTGTATGACAGGCTATAATCTGGCCTTCTAAAGTTTCAAACACACACCCACCCACACTTTCTCTGTCTATGAGGAATGGTTGTTATACTAAGCATTTGAGCTGCACACTGGCATTTTGCAAGTGCCTTTCTTTAACCAGTAAAAAAATATATATATGTACTTTCTTTTCTGGGCACATAAATTACTACACCATCTCCTTTGTCATTCAATTTCAAACGTATTATTTGTGAAGTACAGATGACAGAACATTACACATAAACATAAAATGGCATTTACTTAGAAGTATAAATGTGTTAAAACAGTTACTTTAACATTATACTAGTAATCTGTGTACATATGTCATTTTCAGCAGAAAAGCTAATGTTAGGCAAATATTGCTTAATTCCAATTAATAACTGTTATAATTTGAGCAAACAAAGTTCTAGAGATACAGCTTAAGGAATCTCTTTAAAGGTAGCCAAAGTCAAGGACTCCTCAAGTCATTGTGGTAATAAATCCCAGAGGTATGGGGTTTAATAAACAGATGACCTAACTCCCCAAGCATCATGACATACCCTCAGAGCCAATAGCAGTCCCACATTGGCAGAGCAGAAAGTATGGGATGGCTGCAGGGACCTGTCAGCTGATTAATGTTTGAGTCCCATATCATGCAGAGCTAAAGGCACTAACAGAAGACTTTTGAATGAATTAACTGTAAGCAGCCAATAATACAGACTCCGCCATTAGGGAGTAATATTTTGGTAACATGAAGTACCAATTGGTAACCATGCAGAAGAGTTCTGCACTAGCTGCAAACTGTCAAGTTCAATGTCAGGGCGCCCATGTAAATGGTACTACAATAGTTTGAGCATAAGGAAACCAATGCATGAACTACCATTGAAATTCTCAGAAGGAAATATGCATTTGATTTATGTGGTCTTCCTCACATGGTAACATGATGGCTTGGAAACGGTTCACATCTCTTCCTGACATATCTGCACATTACTGAGAATTATTACAAGATCCCACATGCTGGAAACATACTCCATTCTTATTGCTGCCACAGGTCATAAAATGAGACAGAGATGGAGTAACCAGGTCCTGTTCCCTTATCTCCTCCCACTAATCACCGTGTTGATTTCTCCTCAGACCTCCCCACCCCACCCCTTACCAGCAATAGACACGTACCACATCTTAAAGCTGTTGTGTTCCCATCTCCACTTACTTCACGCTGTCTGAAATTTAAATTTTCATTTTCCATACTGGCATCCTGTATTTACTATTTCAGCTTCCCTGTCCTACAACCCGTACAACTTAGCCTGTCTCACAAGTCCTTGAGCCACATGCCAGCACCTGGAACACTTCACCTACCTGCTTGTCCATCTCTTGCAAAATCTGCCAGCCATATGCTAGGTTAGGAATTTACTTCACTGGCACTTAAAACACTGGTGAATGCAGATCTTATAAGTCCCTGATGGATTTGGCCCTTAGACTACCCTGTATGCCCTGTGGTTAACTGACCAGCTGGCATTTCTCTTTATAATCTGCATCTGAAGGTGTTTTTTTCACTTGCAACATTTAATTATTTGCACATTTTCTGACACTTCTGAAGAGTTATCTTTTTTATATGAATGTGGTTTGATTTTCTGGTTTTGTTTTACTTGACTGTGACTGGTACTAACAGGTGTCAGACTGACTGATTAATATGTTCCTATTTATTTTGTTTATCTTTGTTTAGTAAATTTTGCCATCCTTCTACTTTTCCTCTTTTACTTAGTTTTCTACAGTGCCTTGTACAATGCTTACCTTTCAGTGCAGCCAAAAACGACTCAACAAGAAAAGATGAGCATTTGAAATCTGTCTGGTGCTCCTGCCTGTGATGCCACTGGCCTCTATCTCTTGAGTGCTGGAAACAAATGGCTACCGATATATCATTTTACATGGAGAGCACCCTATTAGATTACTTCTTATCAGTTTTTAACCTAACATTGTACCCACCTCCAGAGTTTCTGTGCCTAGACACACAGTAAGTTAAGATCCCATTGCTATCCTATCATTTATCTGGTTTCAGGTGCTTGCATATACTTAAATTCTGAAACTTGCCATCCAGTCAAATCTCTTTTCTCATCCAGTTTATACTTTCACTGAAATCTTTAACTAAATAAAATAGCCTGTGTGGCTGTCTGAGCCTCCAGCTTTCTTCATCCTCCTGTTTCCCCACTGTCATAGAGTCCTCCCCTTCCTGTCTTCAGGTTTCTGTCTGGCCTTATTTCAGCTGGTCCATGCCGTGTTTTTCCTGTCAAAACATTGTACTAGTTAGTAAGGCTATATATCTAGAGAGGAAGACGTTTATATTTTAATCACTAATGGCAATATCTTAATCTGAAGTTAATTATATTATCAAGTGATAATTTTGAGAGATGCACCACATGGCTAATTCTTGAAAATGTTCCGTTTCAAGAGCATATTGATGCTATTGCATGCATATAAGTAAAGTCAAAAATACTGTATATTTTATTTTCATGTGTGTCCTTAGGTGGGCGCTGGCTGAAACTGACACATGTGCGAAATCATGATGATGGAAACTACACCTGTGTCGCCAGCAGTGCAGCTGGAAAAGTCGAGAAGAATTTCATGGTGGATGTATGGGGTAAGCAGAGCAACAACTAATTAAAAAAAAACTGCACAAAATCAGTCAGCATTCGTAACTGCTTTTATATAAAATTCCAATAAAACATTTTTTGAGAAAAAAAAGTTACATATCTAGTAGTAGTAGCAGTGAGAATGATGAAATAAGATCCTTCTCCATGAAATTGTAAATATGGTTTGTACGTGGTTTGTAGCCCAAGGAGAATCAGTAGCTGTCCTGAAAAATAATGTAATTGAAAATAGTGCTACTTATAAATTGAAAACGGTTCCTGAAGCAACAATGTACCATGTTGTTCAAAAGAAATTTGATCTGTTTGCCATCAGATTTATTTGTTTATGATTTGGTAAATTGGTAGATGCACAGATTAGGGGTTGCTTTATGCACTGTCAGTATGAAGATACCACTGTGTTATTGATGTACAAGAAAAAAGCATTACGGATAAACTGTCAGAGAACAATAACACACTTCAGACGTCATGGTGAACTAAAATTATTAATAATGACTAGACATTTCCTCAGTAAACACTTCAAATAAAAAACAGTACAATTCAAAACACATGCATCAGTCTGTTATATAAGGTCTTTATTCAATTGTTCCTCCTCAATAAGAGACACTTCTCAGAGTTCCTGCTGTGTGTAAGTCACTTCTGCAGAACTGAATGCTATCAACTCCAAAGGCACCAAATTACAGACCATGAGGATAGTAATGCAGCTCCGGCTGGCTAAATAGAACTTTTGTTATTAAAATTATTCTAACACTACTTTGCACATTCATAGAATACAACAAAACATATGCCTTTTACCTTCGCAGCAATACTTTTGCCTTTCACCTATGTAAAATCAAATTAATTTTGCACAACAAAACTAATGGATGAAAGGATATAGACACTTACCCTAAACATTCTTCCTACACTTGCATTCTGTACTATAACAGAATTATATTTAATCAGGACTTCCCACACAATGTGATTAATCTTATATCCTTTACTGATGTAACCAATGAACTGTGAAAGAAAAGCTTGCATTTTTGTATACTGTAATTCTTTTTAAGTCTTTTCAATGAAATCTGATGAAGTATAGTTTAAATTAGGAATTTGCCACGCAGCAAAGAAAAAAAGAAAAGCACAAAGTACAGAAAAGATGAAGGTAATACTTACTATGATGTGTAGATTGCCAAGACTTATCCCTAGTAAGCTTTGATACCCAGTTGGTTAGATTGGTTAGGGAATACAAACAACTGGAACTTGTGATTTTTAGGCTGAAGACAAGGCAGCTTAAAGAAGGATTTAAAATAATTTTTGCAACTGCAGCTGCATCTTGTAGCATGTTTTACCTAGTACTAAAATATTCAACTGAAGGTTTGCAGAAACGTTTTGCCTAATTTCATTCCTTTCCTAAGTTAGATATGTCTTCAACGTTCTCACCTGTACAGTACTCATATTATCATACCACTATAAATCACAGCATAATGTGGCAGGTTTGCTGTCATTATTTTTGTATGCTTTTCCTCTCCCCTTCACCCCTTCTCAGTCTTTCATCTGAGGCATTCACTTCATATAATGACAGCTACCGTCATCTCTTTGCACAAAGGAGGTGCATCAACGGACCCCGGGAACTATACACCCATTAGCCTGACCAGCTTTATCTACAAGGCCACAGAACAAATCATTAGGGTTCTTATTAACAAAGATATATAAAATCTCCAAATGCTCGACCCCACCCAGTTTGGCTTTGTAAGGGGAGATCATGCCTGTTAAACTTGGTGGACTTCTTCGAGACAGACAGTCACCAAAGCTCTAGACGAAGGCAAATCTGTGCATACAGCCTACCTAGACTTAGCCAAGGCCTTTGATACAATCCCCCACTCAGACATTATTGATAAACTCAGAAAAAACAAATCCAAAAAATGACTCAGCCAGTGAATCCAAAGATTTATTTTTCTTAGTAACAAACTTGACTTCTCTCTCTCTCTAGCGCCTCGGCCAGTGCCTTTAGCAGAGTATAACAATACCAATTCTTCACTTCATTTATATATTAAAACAGCATTAATAAAGCAATTAAGAACAACCCGTTACAAGAGCCATTTCCAATTAAGCTCTCTGTTTAACCCATTAGGATGCAGGGTGTCAAGTTTTAAAATAAAAAGTGCTTCTTTCCATTGCAATTTACTTTTTAAACACATACCTCTTTCACAATGCACTTTTTCCAAAATAGTACCTTCTAATTTGCTCCCATTACTATTATGGTACATTTTAAAATGTAGTCCCAAATGGGCTTTCCACCTTTTCATTTCTAATATTTCTTAAATGTTCTAAAAATCTGACACTGAAACTTTGTTTAGATTCCCCTATATAAAATAAATTACATTCACATTTAAGAACATATATAATTCCTTCCGTCACACAGCCATAACTGTCATGAAAATCAAGCTTCTGTCCATTTATTTTATCAAAAGAACACACTGTATGACTACATATACTACAATGTCCACAAGCTCTAAAACCTAAATTTGATATGTTTATTCAGCCTTATTGCAGGAAAATTAAACTGGGCATGCACCAACATATCTTTAATACTTTTCCCCCATTTATATGACACCGTATAGGTCTTTGAGGTAATAATTCTCCCAAAAAAGGATCCTGTATTAAATAATTCCAATGGGTCATAATTATTTTAACCAACTTTTCCATATAAACACCATAAGTGGTTACAAAAAATATTTTATCCACTGGTTTATTATTTTTATTCCTATGTGGTCTACCTTTATAGTCCACCATCAACTACCATCATCTCTTTGCGCAAAGGTGGTGCATCCACGGACCCCGGGAACTATACACCCATTAGCCTGACCAGCTTTATCTGCAAGACCACAGAACAAATCATTAGGGTTCTTATTTTAACAAAGATATAGAAAATCTCCAAATGCTCGACCCCACCCAGTTTGGCTTTTTAAGGGGATATCATGCCTGTTAAACTTGGTGGACTTCTTCGAGACAGACAGTCACCAAAGCTCTAGATGAGGGCAAATCTGTGCATACAGCCTACCTAGACTTAGCCAAGGGCTTTGATACAATCCCCCACTCAGACATTATTGATAAACTCACCCAGCTGGGAATCAACCCATATATTGTCAGGTGGGTTGCAAATTGGCTCACTGATAGAACTCATACTGTCAAAATAGGGGACTCCACCTCCTCCAGCAGACCTGTAACCAGTGACACTTCACAGGGATCAGTTGTGGGACCCCTTCTGTTCGGAATCTACTTCTCCAAAATTCAGGATAAAACTAAAGGACTGTGGCTAACCAAGTTTGCTGATGACTGCAAACTGGGAGCAGTCATTGAAACCCTTAGCAATGTCAACATCTTGCAAGAGGGTCTTATGCAGACTAATGACTGGTGCCATTGTTGAAAAAAAATGCATTGTCATCCCGTTTGGCAAGGGTGATGTCCCTGCAAACTACCACATCATTAGCAGTACCCTAAGCACACAGTCACTGGTGAGAGATCTGGGTGCATGGTTTGACAGCAACCTTAATTTCGATCACCATGTCCCCACAGAGGTAAAAACAGCCATTTATATTGCTCATCTCATAAGTAACCTCCCTGTACGCTTCCCTCATCAAGTCAATAATAGAGTACAATGCTCCATTTGGTATGTTCCTTTCCAAACACCTGCAGCAATTGGAGAGACCACAAAGGTTCCTTAAAAAGAAAATTCAAGGTCATCAAAATCTGTCTTATGCAGATGGACTGAAATCATTGTCACTGGACTATGTGTTGTACGGACTGCTTAGAGGTGACCTGTGCCTTGCATGTAGAGCAATCTCTGACCCAGCTCTAATGGAAATGCTGCACATTTACAAGTCAAATGACACACAGGGCACTCACTCTAAGGACCTTAACCTGATATGTGACATCAAAAGAACTTGCTGGAGAGACAGATTTATCTCACAGAGGTTGCCCCACCCTTGGTGCAAGCTTCCTAGTCACATTAAACAAACATTGGCCTTATTTTAAGTGCAATATGAACGATTGGATGGTTAACTGGAAATTCACTCTGGGGGTTCCACCTGTGTCCCTTCTTGGACAAGGGCAATTAGGTGCTGATTTTAGTGTCTGCTTGAACCAGACACCCTTGGGAACATGGATTAAACTTGACTAGGCTTGTAAGGGCCCTTGGGCCATTAGCCTAGTAATCTCCTATGATAAGTACCCTCACTACCACACAGTAACTTATCCCTGCAACTGCATGTGTACACACTTCAGATTTGTCAGACATTTTATTTGATTTCATACTTTTCAGGGTAAGAGTTGTAGACCATAGTGCTTCTATTTTCTCTGACCATATATTTTCCATTTATCTCATAATGTTATCCATATTTTTTACTTAAATGTATTCAGTGATGCTATTCATCAAGTTCCACCATCACATGGTTCCAGCTTATTAACAGTGGCAAAATGTGAAAGTTCATTACTTACAGTAACACAATGTACAAGGTAAGTCTTTGAGAGCAACTTTTTCACATAATATAGCTAGTTCAGTAAGTCACAGCTCAAACAATTGCAGTTTGGCAAATAACTCGCACTTTATTGAGTCCAATGCTCAATGCTAATGGATTTCCTTCTTGGTGCAGACCCAAATGTTGCAACCATTTCCATGAGTTTAACTTCCATTCAGTTCAGTAGTTCTCCTCAGGATCTTTCTACAGGTTTCCATGAATTCTGTCTGCAATGAAACTACCGAGAGTGTCAGTCCCACTATACAATAGCAAATATCTGGATTTTTTGATTTCTTACTCATGATTTTTTCATTATGACCTCACATACACTGAACTAGTACAGGTACCTTATTTAATGTATCATATGTACCTCTATCAGCTTCTTACCACAGTTCATAGTATACATAAACTGTTAGATACAGCATTTCTACCATATTACATTTTTCATGCATTAAACAGCCTCTGTATTACATAATAAAATATCACTTGCTGCCAACGAAGGTGAGATAACTTTCATTACATCTCATATTGATATCACTGAACTGGTTGAATGTTTTTTAGTACTTTGTGATGGCATGATTACTGAAATTTTTCAAGAGGAAAGCACATTCTAGAAATGTGCTTCATTTAGGACACAGTGTGAGAAAGCACCTAAGTGGAGACTTGGATGGATGAGGGTAAACAATTATCTCCAAAAATTGAAGGAAACTTGGTCAAAACAAAAAAAAGTGTTTATGAAAACTGAAAAAAATTCATAAAAGACTTAAGACTAAATATGAAGAGAAGTCTGTACAACTAAGGCCAGAGGCAAGTAGGTATCTTTCAGTGACTGTCAACTAAATAAATGATGGAATGCCAGATTTTAACATTTTATATAAATTTGGTTTATTATTGGGTTTATATTAAATCGTCAATGTCAAGGAACATTGAGATTCAGTATATAAAAGAACAAAACATCAAAACCAGTATGTTCCATTGAACCTACTGAATAGCACAAAACCTAAGTAGAATACAAAAAAACATGTTTTCACAGAGGGGTAGTTCACTGTATTCCTCATGCGGGCGACTGTGACCCCCCACACCTCCACGACTTTAAATATCCAAATTCTGAGATTGTATCACAGTGTGGAAAAGACCAAATTCCCTTACCCAACTGTCCACCACTCTAATGGAAAGCATACAGCATGCTACAACTTAGCAGTGCAAGTTAATGGAACATGCATATCTTCTTACACTGCTAATTCCAACATTTTCATTAAACTACAGCATTAAGTGAGATAAAATTTGATCAAATGCTGCTAAATAATGGACTTCCAAGATGGCTGCATGCTAATCAACAGATTAATTAGAGATATCCCTGTGTGAAAATACAAAAGTGACTAGACTTGGGAGTTGGTATAATGGTTATGGTGCTTGCCTCATAGACACAAAGGACCAGGGTTTGATTCTGACCTCTGGTTATTGGCTATGCTTAAAATAAACTCTCGGGGCAGTTAGCCTAATATTCATCTGTAAGGAAAAGTCATTTATTGGGCCTAGGCAGTTAGCATAATTGTTAAGATCTTTGCCTCCCACACACAAGATACAAGGTTCAATCCTGACTACCTGTCAATGTTTATATGAAGTTTGCATGTTCTCCTTGTGCTGCTGTGAGGTTACTCCCACTTCCTAAAAATATGCTGAGTATTTCAACCTCAACTCACCTAAGAATGGAATTGTGGGGGACCAGGCAGGAGTGTTCTCTTTATGCTTTGCTATTATAGCTGGCAATTGGTGCAGAGGTTAAGGTTTTAAGCATTAGTTCCTGTGGTACAGGATTTGATTCTTTCAGTCCTCATATGCCTCCTGTGTGGCCTTCAGCAAGTCACTTAACTAGAGATTGCTCCCAGGTCAATCCTGAAAAAGGACTGTGTGTATCCAGTGGGCCTTTACCTAGTTGCCAAATAGGATTATTACTAGTGTGGGAGGTTGGCACAGTGGTTAAGCTGTTCACCTTATAGGTACAAGGTGCATGGTTTGATTCTCACATGGGGTAATTGGCTGTGCTTATAATGGCCCACAAGGGCAGTTAGCCTGGCACTAATTTATGAACTTATGTTGGGAGATTGGTGTAATGGTTAAGGTATTTACCTTACAGATGCAAAGTGCAGAGTTTGATTCCTACATGGGGTAATTGGCTTGTCTCAAAGTGGCCCCCAAGGGCAGTTAGCCTAGTATTAATATATGAACTTTATCTATGTGAACCTTAAAAAAAGAGACAGTAAAAGTAAGGTAAAACTCAACTACTGGCTACTAATTATATTGCCTAGATGACAGCAAAGAAGAGATTTGTAGAAAGTAATAGAAAATCAACCAGAAAAGGAAAAGAAAACTCTGGCTGTAAAGAATCATGCAGCTGTGAAGCAAAAAGTAATTCAGGTTTCAGCTTTGGTACAGGAGATGGCTTCCAGTAATTTAGAGGAAAAATATAAATAAAATGCATACAGAGGTGTTTAAAATAAGTATAATACTAAAGGAATACATAAAGTCAGGTAACAAAAGACTGATAAAATATAAGAAGTAACTAGCAATTAAGATGAACTAATAAAACTGAAAAATTAGAGAATGAAATTAACAAAAGGCTTTCTGAACATGAGGCTTCACAGGAGGAGCACTTTCAAAAAATAGTAAAGTTAAAAGATAGAGCATGCAGAAATGTTTTGCTGTACCTTAGAAACTGGAAGGAACATACTGCATTAATTTTATGAACAAACAAATAAGCAGCTTGGCTGGTGTTCTACAACAAGATTCATTAATCAAGAGAGGACATTATGTATGTGCACCAAATCTGGCCTTGAGAAAGCAGCCAAGATCTTTTTATTTTTTTTAATTTTATTTTATTTTACATATGTTTACTGGGAATGTCCGACTGGACACAGATCCATTTTCAGCGGAGGCCCGGGAAGAAAAGCTCCACGAATATGACAGTACATTATATTGGTTAACATTTCCAGTTATACAAAGCATTAGTTAACATTAGTATAATATAAGACCGCATTCATGCAGACAGTTACAGTTCATTACCTTACAGTGGTAATATTTGCAAGGTACAGGATATTTCGACTCAGAGTACAGTATGTTGGTTGAATACAGATAAAAAACAGTAGTTTGATACGAGTTATATTGGAGTATCTTCTAAAATTTGTGCAAAAGGGGTAAGACAGTAGAGCATAATTTGTTTTACAGCTTTGTGTCATTAAGCTATTAGTGGTTGAGAACAATGGTGTTTATTTGAGTGAGTATTGATAGTGAATTATTAGGTCTAGCCTGGGGGAAGACATGAACATAGCCAGTTTTGCATAAAATGTGATTTGATGTATTTTTTGAAGAGGTAAGGTGAGGATGTTGAGGTTAGGTGATTGCGTAGAAGGTTCCAGGTTTTTGCAATGCAGCAGGCGTAGAGTGATTTGCCAGCTTCATTTTTGTGCTTGGTGACCATTATGTGGTTTTGTTGTGCTGATCTTAGGTTTCTGGAGGGAGTATAGTGTTGAATTATTTGTTGCAAGGCAGGGGTTTTCAAAGAAAGGTAGTAGAGCTTATGGACAGTGGTGAGTTGGTTGAGCAGAAGGATTTGGGGTAATTCAAGCCAGTTGAGTTGTCGGAGACATTGGCAGTGATGGGACCTATGTGTGGCCTCATTAGCAAATTTGGCAATTTTTTTGTAGCATGATTCAATTTTAGAAAGCTCTGCTTGGTGAAGGTGATTGGGGAGGCATACAGAAGTGTAGATAACAGATGAGTTCTAGCTATGGTGGCTTTTGTGTGTCTGGTCATGTAGTTGTGGTTTCTATAAAGGAGTCCTATCTTTTTATTGACTTTCTTGATTGTTTGAGAAATATGGATGTCATATTTAAGTTTATTATCAATTACTACTCCTAAGAGCTTGGTGTGAGGTGTAGGAGTAATGGTAGTATTGTCTTTGGATATTATTGAAAAGTTATTTTTTGTGAGGGGGGGGATCTACTTGGGCTAAAAAGAATAAGTTGAGTTTTCTTTGGGTTAAGCAGCAGTTTGATGTTGGTGAACCATTCTTCAGCAAGGGTAAAGTTATTTTGGGTTATAATTTGGAGTTTATCAAGGGTGCTAGCAGCACTTATTATAGTGGTATCATCTGCGTATTGGACTATTGAGGTAGAGGGCAGGGATGATGCTATGTCATTAGTGAATAATGAGGATAATAGTGGGCCAAGGATGGATCCTTGTGGTACACCAATGGTTATTGGGAGTAGGGGTGATAGGTGGTTTTCCCAGAGAACAGCTTGCTGTCGGTTAGATAAATAGCTACTGAACCAGGATAAGGTGGAAGCGTTTATGTTAAGAGTGGCAAGTTTTTCTAGTAGTAAACTGTGGTTCACCATAACAAAGGTTTTGGATAGGTCTATGTATATGGAGGATACAAACAGGCTGTTGTTTCTGTGGGTATTAATATTGTTTGTGAAGGATAGCAATGCTGTGGTAGTACTGTGTGAAGGTCTGAATCCATGTTGGGATTGTGATAATAGATTGTTGTGAAGCAGAAAATTCATTAGTTGTGAGTGGACTACTCTCTCTAGAATCTTTGATAGGGGTGATAGTATTGCAATAGGGCGGTAGTTACGAAGTTCAAGGGATTGTCCCCCTTTATGTAATGGTATTATGTGTGATATTTTCCGTGATTTAGGTACTTTGGATTCAGTTATAGATCTGTTGATGAGAATGGATACAGGATAGGCTATGGCCTCTGCAGTAATTTGTAGGAATTCCGCTGGTATTTTGTCTACTGCTGGGGTTGTTGACTTCAGTTTTTTTGAGTAGTTTAGTAATAATTGTAGTACTGACTGGTTAAAAAAAAAATGCAAATGTACAACTGGAATGCGCTGCTCCTGAGAAAACTATGGCAAAAAGGAAAAGCATTAAAAATTGGTGATACCAATGTGTTTGTGGAAAATGCACTGTACAGCATTCCAAAGAGAAATATGTTCATCCCAGCAGTCAGGGAATGTTGAAAGTCAGATATGATATTCAAGATACTATATTCAGCTATCTTTAGAATATTTTTTTCTTGGAGAATCAAAGACATTTTTAGATTCAGAACATACTAAGAAGGAAACTAAAAAAATGGGACTCTGCCTCTCATTCTTTTGACACCAATAAAAAAAACATAAGGACACTTTGCCTGTGAAATCTTTCCATCGTTCCAATGGAAAATGTTTCAGTGACCAAAAAAAAAAATCAGGAGCTGACTAGTAGACTTAAGAATACCTTGGACTTGAACCAGAAACTAGTTCTGGAAGATGGATAAGATCATTAAGAAGATCAGTAACATTGTAATATTAGTGAATACATGGTAAACTGAAAAGTATCAGTTCCATTAAATATATAATTAGACGTGAAATGTGACTTTGCAGAAGTGGTTGAGACTTATCATGATTAATTGCTTGTACCTCTGGACTCTGTCTCCCACTGAGGGCATTTGTTCTCAGTCCAACTTCTGCAACATTTGATCAAATTCCATTTAATCGAACACTGTAGTTAAATGAAAATGTCCCATTTGTTGGAAATGGCAATGTATGTGAATACATATGTTCCATTAACTTACATTGCTAAATTGTAGCATGGTATATGTCTTCTGTGAGATTGGCAGACAGTGATATAAGGAAATCTATTCCTTTTCCTAATGTTGTAAGATCTCAGAATTAGTATATTTAAAGTTGCTGGGATGCTGGTGAATTTTGCTGATTGTGTGGAAGTTGTGGGAGAACTGTAAGGCATATACCCTCTATGTCCTTAATGCTTAGAAGGCCACTGAAGGAACTGAAGAATTAAGTATAAGCACAACAATTGTTGTTTTTTATTAATATTTGTATAAAATGTTATTTGTAAATTCCACGTTATATTACAAAGCAGTTTTGTTTGGGGTGCAGCCATGGGTATTTTAAATGTGAGGTGGGGAGTTTTGTTAGTGACTGCTGTATATGTTGTTGATATTAAAGCAAGAAATTACTTTCTTCTTGGTTGAAATGTATCTAAGCTTTACACTAGTGATGTAAGGAAGGCTGGAATGCAGCAGGTTAATATAATTCTGTGAACTTGGGCTGCTTGGGTGAGGGATTCAAACATATATTTATTGTATTAAATATAGAATTATTATAATTTCTCCTGTTTTTATCTAAGTGGCTTTAGATTAATGTCATTGGTTTAAGCTGTAGACAATTTTTAAGCAAAAAAGTTTGAAAAATAAGGCAAATGATGAAAAGATGGAAAATAGTAACTTTGTTTTGCATTTACAAACTCACTGGATATTTTTCCCATTAGCAAGTACTCTCAGTGGTAAGTAAGTCAACAACTGCATGTAGTTAATCATGAGGGTGTCTGGATAGTGGGTTCTGGGTGAAATTTAAGATTCTTTCATGAATCCGCAAAGTTCATAGCTGTATTTTTGTCCTCATAACTGTCTTTACTTGGAGATGAGCAGTCTACAATGCAAGCAGTTAATTATGATATGTCTGTCACTGTTTGCTGTGTGGAATGTTAACTGAAAAATTAAGTTTGAAGGAAATAGATCATTTAACAATTAATTGCCTCCAGTGTTAATTCACAGTGCACAGTTCTGATTATTTAAAAGTAGCCAGTCCACTTTTCTTAGGGCTAACAGTTAATGCTTAGTGAAAACATACAAGTTGTTTTTCACATCTGGGAGGAGAACAGAGATAAAAAAGAACTGATGGCAATCAGCATAAGTGTGAATATGGTACTGCTGCAATCAGGAAATGTAATTTTTTTTTTTTTAAAACACACATCATTTTGTGTGTAAGGCAGAAGATATGGGTTATGAAAATCTAATTAGTGTTTTTTAAAATAATCTTAATGAGTGTTTTCACTGAAGCAAAATGCCTTGAAAAATATGACATGGGCTCAGAAGGAAATGACAGAAAGCAATTAATAAGAAATTAGCCTGTCAAATAATAGTGTTAAGCATGTAAGCTAAAAGTTGGAAATATACATTAAAATATTTGTTGTAAAATCGGTAGGAGTAACAGCTTTCTATTGTAATAGCTACTCTGTCCATGTTATTATGAAATGTAAATGGTCTTACAGGTATACACAAAAACAAAAAGTATTAAATTATAGTAAGAAGAATGAGTTAAAACAGTGTTGCAGAAAACATGTTTGGATAGAATTAAGCATATGAATTTGGCAAAGAAACGATTTCATGTTAGACATTCAACAGGATGTTAGTACTCCCCTTTTCTTTTTTCTCTAATACTGAATACTTGAGTGGTTCTAATAGTAATAAAAGTGGATAAAAATACAATATTGGTAGATTTGTGGCAGTAGGGGATGAGTATTATGCTTGAGTGTATTTATATTTCATCTAAAACTCATATTATGTAGCTTAAAATAATTTTAGAAAAAGAGGCAACTTTCATCAGGGAATATTATTTATGAGTGGGGTATGGAACTTGGTTTTCAATAGTAAAGATATATCAGGGAGACATCAAATGAAAAATATAATACAAGAGGATATATTTTAAAGAAATATATGACAATATTTGGTATGCGAGATATGAATTCAGTAGTAGGAACTCAGACATAATTTACGTATTATTCCTCAAAATACAATAACTCAGCTAGACCAGGTAGAATTAAATTTCACAGGAGCACGGGTACTTACTTGAAAGGTTTGATATACATCCAATAACTATTTAACATCATGCACCAATACAAACTAAGATACAGATGCAGGGTAGTAAAGTAAAATAAGACACTGGTGCTTTCCTATTTACTTGTTAAAAAGAAAGGAATTTAAAGAATAGGTGGTTGAAATTATTCAAAAGATATTAGGGAAGACACAAATTTCTAGAGAAGAAAAGCTAGTGAGTGGGATAAAATGAAAAAAGACATTTAAAACAGGGCAGAAGTAAGTCTGAAAGAGATATGAGAAGGAATTTAGAGGGCTTGACAAAGGTTTAAACATGAGAGAATAATGGAAATTTCAGACACATGCACGCACACACACACACACCTACAAAATGCAATGCTACGATAATTTTATCGCAATGTATGACAATATATGTCTTTTTGCTGCATGATGGCTCACGATCTCTATAGAGTTTCACATTGTGCATCTGTATTGTTATAGTGGGCATTGCTAATTAGACAGCAGACTCGATGAGCTTTTCATTGTAATGTAACATAGTAATATATCATTTTCTACCACAGTTCCTCCTAGCATTGAAGGTGAAGATGAAGTTGAAAACCTAAAGGTGAAAGCAGAGCAGTCCATCAATCTGACCTGCAGAACAATTGGTAAGTTGAACAAGCAGGAAAACCAATGTCTGAGAATGGAAATTTCTGTTGTAATTATTTGTAAACAGTTTATTAAAGTGATTTACCAGGAAGTTAACTGTTTGCTCATGAATCAGGTGAAGGTTTCCAAGAACCTTATTAGAGTTCCAGTTTAGTACTTCTTGCTTGCTACTGCCTCTGGGTTTCAATCTGTATACCCTCACCCCCTCATTTGCCTACACTACTTTGCACTTCCTTTGTGAACAGACTGTGCTTCTGTGCCTCTTGATTTTACTTTCTGGCAACCCTAAACTTCACCCATCCTGACATCATCAATTCCTGAAAGTATCCGTGCTCCTTCCATACCACCACAAACAGCATCCTCCCCCAGTTCTTGTATAAACATGTTCCAAGCACCCCTCTCGTCCCTCGCATAACCTCTTTACTCTTCTACTCATCTATAATTCCAAGACATACACAGGTCTCATACCTCGTCCTAACATTGCCAAAGACTTGCCTTACGACAAAAACCTTTCCCACCTCAGTCACAAGATGTCTTGCAACAGCTGTGTGAAAATCTTTGTCTCAATTCAACCCATAACCAATCTCTTCCACAACCCCCTGGCTTTCATCTCTCATAATTTCCATTAAATAACACCTCAACTTACCCTTGAACCTACCCTCTGCTCACTCCAGTATCTCTTAAATTTCTCCAGTTTCTCTCAGTTCTTGCCCTTCCTTCCTTGTCCTGGTAAATAAGTTCCACTCCTTCCACTCCCCCAACCAACTTCCCCACATCAGGTTTAACCTTTTCTGAACTTAAAGCATATTCCACATTTCCTTTCCTCCTTCCAGACTTTCCCAGAGCTGGGCTTACTCTTTATCCCACTCCTTCCCCTTCAGCAGTCCCTTTTGCCCACTAAGATAGGCTCCTCAGCACTTCCTGCTTTTCATATGCATCATTTTTCCTTGTCTGCTGCTTATCCCCTCCACCACATAACCTTTCCTTAGCTGCACATGCCATCTCATGTCCTAGTACATCTATTCCATTTCACTTTTTCTTCTGTTCTCGTGATCATCCTCACATGTGTTGCTGCTATACATCTGTGAAACTCTGGAAGCCCCATTGTCATCCTGCCCTGCACTATCCTCACCCTTTCCCATACTAGCACTTAATATTTGTAGTATTCTTCTCCTTCAGATCCAAGACAAAGTACTTCATCTGGTGCAATACCTGGAGAAATGTAATAACCTATACACTGGCATCTGCATGGTCTGTGCCTCTGACCACCTGTTGAGCCATCCCCTGTCTTCTCACACCATTTATTTCTTTTCCCCTCAACTGTTAGCCTCAGCTTGGGGAGTAGCCATTGTAATTTTGCTTTTTTCTGTCCCTCACCTCCAAAACCTCACATTTTATTTTATTTATTCATTCATTCATAGCTATCTGTTAACCACGCAAGTGGACTTTCCTGGCAACATCCATTTGTTTGCAGGTGCAACTCCAATTTTTTCTCAGTCTCTTAAAGTAGTTAACCTTCTTTTAAAAGTAATACTGGCCAAAATCACTTCTTAAGTTCAGAAACAATACAGCAGTGACTACAGGGTAAGCCCTGAGCTGTTTTGCAAAATATATTTCTGTAACACTGAAACTTCTCAAATATATAACTTGCCAAGCTTACTGAAAATGCAACATATGGGCTCTCTTTCTGTGTTATTGTAGGACCCTGGCATTGGTTGTATTAAGTAAATGGGTATTACGTGGTACATCTGCTCTCCAAAAAGTTTGCTCCTGTATTGTTTCAATGTCCTGTGCTCCAGCAATTTTGATAAGCTGGAATTTTCAGTAAGTTTATTCACGCATGCATGCATGTGTGTGTGTGTGTATATTTGTGGTGGTGCTGTTTTTCTTTCTTTCAGTTGAGCACTGCAATGGTCTCTGTAGATAGTAACTAAATTTTGTATCTTTTTCCCCTCCTTCAGGTAATCCAAAACCAAAGATCACTTGGCTTAAAGATGGTTCTGTGTTAGTGGACCAAGGCAGCCATCATCTGTCATCAGATAGCTCCGTTCTGCACATTACAAATGCTACCCTATTTTACAGTGGCCATTACACTTGCATGGCATCTAACAGCATAGCTGACAGAACAAAACACTATCAGATTAACGTCCTAGGTAAGCTGCAACCTGCTTTGAAAAGCATTTGACACAATGTTGTATATTTGTGGATCTTGCTAATTTTACCCATGGCTGAGAGTGTAATACGGTCATGATGCTGATGGTGGAGAGATAAGAAAGGTATAATGTATTGGTATATACCAGCATGACACTCATTTATATATGGTTTCTTGTTATTCAGCAAAATTTACATTTCTTCTGCTTTATTTTCTGAACAAGATCAAAATGAATATTTTTGCATGTACAGTTCATTTTTATAATTTTATTATTGTGTTAAAAAGTAGTTGTTCAGTTTTTTCCTAGCTCCTTATTAAATTTGAATGCAAAAACAGGAATGTCTACTAATGCTGTAAGATTTAAATGTCAGTTATCAAGATGTAAAACTCACCTGCTAAGGTTCGATTGCAACTTTAGGTTTCTGTTACAATATATACTAAGAGATTACTTCAGGCTGGTGTAAGGTGGTTACTCCAAGATATCACTTTTTTATACATTATTTATCCACAATCACTCTTTCACTTTCAATATATTGAGGTTAGGACCGCAGGTTTAGTCTTCCCAATAACAAGGACCCATTTTCCTCAAACTATCCATCATCCAAACTGTCAGCAAAAAATGTATAGCAGCAAAATATAACAGGCCAGATTCAATAAAACCTACACTAAGTGTACACAATATGTATTCAAGAACATTCTTATCACTTTTTTTTGTGCTTTCTAGTCACTCAGAAAGATTACACTAAGTGTACATGTAGTCTACACTTTGTGGCAATTTTTATGAATCCTTGTCAATATTTAAAGCTGAAAAAAGGTGTGATTTATGTCTGTTCACTCAGAACAGTGTACACTTAGTTTATTGAATCCCAGGGATAAATTATTCATATTCTTTCAGGCAGTATTTAACTAGTCATTTGTTCATGGTGATGCCTTTTGTTGATGGACTGATGGGCATTTTTTATTTTGACTGAGTTTAATTTGCTTGCTTGTGTTTGCATACATTTTGTAATTTAAGTATTATAGCTACACAGCTCTGTGACTAGAGCTCACTGCATTAGTGATCAACACGCAAAAGTGTGATCACTAAATATTAAACTGCCAGTGGAATAGCGACCCCGATGTGGGTGGATTATGCTCCCCATACTTCTTGCTACTTAAATGTAATAATTCCATGCTCATTGTATCTTGGAGAGAAGTGAATTCAGTCTGCCACCACAATCTCCATCTTTAAACAAAAAATAACAAACTGCATGCTTGTGATTACAGATGGAAGTGTCCATCACAGATAATTCACATTTAAGCTTGGCATGCCAGTTATCGAGGTCAAGCAGAGATTCACAACGCAGGCATTTTTATAAATAGTGTTCACAAACATGTTAGCCACAATTACCAATCAAAATATCACAGTCCGGGATTACAGTACTGTGGTAATTTGCACAGTAATGGTGACTGCACATAATTATTAAATGGCTTAATATTTTAAAATATGTTGTTTGTGGATAAAGGATGATGTAATTGCCATTAGTTCCATTTAGCGTTTTACACTTTTAGTCCAATGTTGTTCCGATGTGGCCAGAAATATCCTTTTACTGAGCTTTTCAAGTCCCAGCAAACACTCTTCTTTAATGCCATCAGCTGTCATCATTTATTAATTCACGCCTATAACACATTTTCTGTGCTTTTCCATTTAACACCCGTAGCTCCTTATGGCACCCTGATATTTTGGGGGGTAGCTTGCTTATATATGTAACTTAAAAGTTAACAATAGGCAGCATAAGATGGCATGAGGTATAGGTAATGAGGTGTAAGTAACAAAATGACACCAAGACTGTTACTGTAGGATGTTCTGCATTGCCGGTATTAATCACGGTTTGTCACTTGTTCATAGTTTCATATTTAAAGTGATATTTTCATAACTGAGAGAGTTACACATTGTTGAGGAGCATTGAGTAAACTGTTGTAGAGGGAGACAGAAAAATATGTTGCCACTGTCCACATATAGCATACTATACTTGACAGATAAGCCAGTAATATTATAATATAAAGATATGCAATATTTCCAAATCAGCATTAATCTTTCCAAAACCAAGTAACATAAAATCTATTGCATGGCATGAACTGGAACCCTAGAAAATAAGAAAGCTGTCATTGACATTTGCTCTGTAACTTGCACATCTTGACAGACATTGTCTTATTTATGTTGTTAATTATACATATAGGCATATTTTTTCATATTTCTGCAAACATCTTTAGTAATAAGCGCTCAGAGAAGAATTTCTTGCTGTCATGCAAAAGCTCAATTCTGAATGAATAAAATTGTCATGACAGTATGCCTCAGTTTTACAGTTTCCAAAATATTAAGTTGTTTGTAAAACTTTAGAGAAAAAAATGGTTTTGTCCGAGTATTCTAATATATTACAGTACTGTTATTAAAATTGTGAGTGTACTAATTATTACCATAAGAAATGTTTATATTATTACTGATATTACTGTTTTCTGCCTTTTAATATAAATTGCATTTCACAAGATATTTTCATTTGTTTAATTCATAATTTTAACTTTGTTTTAAATGCTCTTGAATGTAAGTATGTGTGTAGGTTGTTGTGATATTCCATAGGGCCTAGATTGGTAATATGTTAAAAAGTATAGCCTCATATGCCAGAAGCAAGCTTTTTTTAGGGACTATCTACCTCTGATACTTGCTTGATTTTCCATGTTGTTGTTTCACTGCTGGCTCATCTGTGTCACTGAAAGTATCCTGCCATAGCAATGGTGATAGCTTTGTCATTTAGCTGTACTCTTATGTGAGTATAACTTTTCCATACAAATAATCACCAACTAATTGGTTAGATTGCAACCACCAGTACACAAATTTTTGACATTGAACACTAAATACTTGCACTGTTTGCAATCACTGCCTGTGCACAACTGTTGTGTACCTAATTGAAAGTTTTACCTTTCCCCACTATTATACAAAATCTAAGTTCAGGAGTGTTGGCAGCCCAACCCTTAGATGTGCCTTGGACATTTCCAAAAATGCATATTTAAATGTAAATAGATTGTTTGATCTGTGAGATTGATTTGTGGTTTGTCAATCATTCATGAGTCAGACCCATAAAGGGGAAGTAAAACTAATAGTACCTACCTAACTAGATATGTATCAGACTTGATGGCAGATATCTGTTTTGGCAGGTGTTTCTTTGCTTTATATTCTTTGCCATGATCAACAGACAGTGTTTCAAGTAAACTACAGCAGAAGATCTTACAGAAAATGGGATCTTAAGAAATCCATTGTCACTAAGAGATCTAACTCAGATGGCACAGTGGTGCAGCAGATATTGTTGTCACCTCACAGCAAGAGGTCCCCAGTTCCATTCTCGGCTGGGGTGCCTTCTGTGTGGAATCTGCATGTCCTCCCCGTGTTTGTGTGGGTTTCTTCCCACATTCCAAAGACATGAGTAGATAGATTGGACACTCTAAATTGGTCATAGGTGTGAGTCTGCATGTGAGTGTGGTGTGGAAGAATTACTGCTGCATGGCTAGTCACCTGATGATGTAAACCTTGCCTCTAGATGATTGGCACTGTTTAAGTGACATCCCAATCCCATGTGCAAAGTAGAAAAAGGGTTGTGGATGGATGGATGGATGGATGGATGGATGGATGGATGGATGGATGGATGGATGGATGGATAGATGGATGGATGGATGGATCAGTCAATCTGTTCTGACTTACTCTGTCCTATTGGCTGAACACTGATACACCACACAGACTACTGGATACCAGCCAATTACCCAATGTCAGACCGATGGATTAATATTTGCTTGAACTTTATTGCTCAATATCATTAGTGCTTATTGCCACTTGCCCACTTTGTGTAGATGTGATGTTTTTTTCATAATTTTTTTAATTTCCAGGGACAGCCTCTCAGAGAATGCATGCAAAAGTTTTTAGGTTATATTTAACTTATTGTTAATTCTCTATGGTACAGAGAATTCTCAGTGAGATTACTTTGTAATGGCTGAGGGTGAAAGGGTCTTGTTTTCTTCAAAAACACTTCATTTTTGTTTGTTGTATTGCACAAGCCTTGTATATCTTTTTTTTTTCAATAATCATTCTTTATTATTTTTTTCAATTTGTTCATACAAAATATGTGTGTGTAGGTGTTCTGTGTTTTTGAGCTGTTTAGGTTCATGCATCTGCTGCCATGTTCTTCACTCTTGAGGAAACGTAGTGGAACTCAAATCATATCTATGCATAAAAGTTGTCATATACACATACACATATATATATATATATATATATATATATATATATATATATATATATATACATATACATACATACATACATGCATATAAACCCACCTTACATATATACAGACCCATTTGTTACAACCCACAATATATACATTTATGCAGACTCACTAGGATTGACTGAACTTCTCACTACTCACACTAATTGCCCAACTCAGGTCAATTAAAATGATGGTGAGAAAATGTGATTCAGAGACAGGTATGGCTGCAATGAGAAATACCTCATTTTCAGCTTATTGTCATGTCTCTGAATTGAACCGTAGTATTGGAACAAATGTAAGATCTTTCCATCCATCCATGTTAGAAATGTTCCTCCTTGTGGCCCATGTTTTATGATAGCAAAGGCACTCCCTCTTACACACACACACACACACACACACACACACACACACACACACACACACACACACACACACACACACACACACACACACTAACACACCCCTCACTCTTATGTCTTTGCTGAACTTACCTGCAGTGTAAGTACAGCATCTCATGACATTTCTAAAACTTGTGCCATATACCACACTTATTTTATTTACTTGTTTTATTTAGTATTTGTTAACCAGGTAGGTTGGCTGGTCTGCTGACCCTTTTCAGTCGCGATCCAGGTTCAGAAAAAACATTAACAGAAAAAAACAACAGAAAGAAAAAACATAGCAATTCAAGTGAGAAAATAATGTCAGCATTAATTACAGTTTTTAAAGCTAAACAACAAATATTTCTATGAAGAAGTAAACACAATAATTCTATAGTATGATCATACAAAGAAAACAGAGTGCTATATACATTACATATTATGTACAATAATTGTGAAATACCAATTGATGCTCTAAAGTTACTTTTAAGCATTGTTGAAAGGTACCATCTTAAAAGAATTAGCAATTTTAAAGCAGTTTTACATTCATTCTTTGTTGACATGATCATTCATTTGTACCACTCAGTCCACATTCTTATAACTTTTATAAGTACATACATAAAACCATTTGAAACAGAGTCACTGATGAACACAATTTACATAAACATAACTTGCATCACTCTCACCACTTATCTTACTCATATATGAGCTCTTCTCTTGGCATATATCCAAAAGTATGTACCTACCTTCCAGCCTTGGCTGTTCTCTTGGTTTTATAATTTATTAATAATCACTGGGCTTTGTCAAATCAGTATATAGTGTAATCTTTGTACTGTAAAAATCTGTAGTGTTAGATTATTTTTCCATACTTGTGAGATTGGGGAGGTGGGGAGAAAAAAAAGATAAGAGAGCAAGAGAGATCATGGGTAGAAATCAGAAACATCACTGGGCATGCAGTTGCATACCAAGACAAGGTATGGGTATTAAAAGCAAATTCTGAATGAGTTTACTCAGTTTATTGGTTGTAATTTATAAAGAGGAAGATGTTTAAGAACTGTAGTGCAGAGGATGACAAAGCATCATCACAAACTGTGCACGGCAAGACAAAAGGGACATTAGAGTGGATTTTAGAGATTTCTGTTTTAATTGGTAAAGTTTTTGAGTGCGGTACACTTGTGATAGGTAAATCAGTCCTTAAGGGACAATAAACTGGTCAGTTTGCAAATATGTATGTCAAAAGTCTTTGTAAAGAGGCGTACAGATTCTAAAAATTCACATAACTTTTAGACTGAACTGCAGAAGCACATATATATTCATAATGTACCTGTGCAAGTATGTGTGTTGTGTGTATGTAATCATGTAACTGTGTGCGTGTGTGAATATATATATTTAAATATATGTGCGTGTGTCTATATATATATATATATATATCTCCCTATCAGAAGGATGAAAGCTTACAAGAGCGAACATCTAAAGGCAGAACTTGGAACATCGAAAACCTGGAAGGTCGAACAACAAAGACCTCGATTGTGCAGAATCATGGTACAGTGGAGATTGGAGTTTTGCTCCTTTTGCCACTGTAGAATTTGTGTATATAATTAGCAGGGATAGAGAGAGAGGGAGATGTGCACGCGCGCACACACACACACACACACACACACACACACACGCTATATATATGTACAGTCTCTACTGAAGTAGTGCTTGAGATTAAAAACTAGTGAATGGAAAAAAATAAATAGGACCATGTACTTAAAAGTCTTAACCAAAGTGGACTTTTACTCTGTAAGCCATGCAGGAACCAAACCAAGCAGACTCATTTTGCAAATGCATCATCATTACAGTAATAACATTGCCTTTTTTAAACTACAAAAGTTTGATAATTTGAATATAGTTACTGTGTTAATTTTCAAACTGCTATTTTGCAGATATGATCCAAAAATTGAAATTTAGACTGTGTGAATAAATTAGGGTTAACCCTTCTGTTCCTACTCATTCTGTTTAATCTCTGTAAGCACTCTGTTTAGTATGCCATAATCCTGGATCGCGACTCATAGAAATGGATCTTGGTCCTTTATAGGGCTATATAGAAGTATGCTTATGTCTATGAATTATGTACAAGAATACATTGTCCAACTCAGCCATATTCTCCTGTCCACCTCAGCCCACCAGCTGTTATAATGTGCTCTGTTGTATGACAATGCAGCACGTTACAATAGATGATATTTGTGTTGAAAATAAAGTTTTGCATACTTTTGTACAGAGATGTCCTGTACTACAGTCTGTTCCACCTTGGTAATGAACCGTGATTCATAAAGAAATCTAAATAAGCAGGTATGATAGCAGTGTCAGACTTGTTATCATAATATGATAATGAGATCTGGTGCTAAGTACGCTTCCATTGGTAGGAGCTTGAATGAATTTCAATTTAAACTCTACTACAAGGATACACTATGATGAAAGCCTAAAGTGAAGCAATTTTCCTTGTTCTAAGGCACTGAAAAATTTTTATGTATATTTCAGATGTTCTACAATAAAGGAAAATTTCTTCAGCAATATAACTTTTTGACCTGGCCTGTTTTTCTAATCAGTCTGTTGCTTTCCGTAATTTAGTATTTAGTTCTTGCTTAAAGGATTTTTTTAGCTTCTTCCAAGGTGCAGTTTCTGATTCAACAGAGTTTACTATGGATGACAGACTAGTATTTAATTCAGTCTTTTTTTAAGGTAATGCAGTTTTGTGTTTGTTTCACATAACTATATTGCCTGATACTTCATTAAATTTCTTGAGTAAGCAGTATTTATAATCACTGCAATTTATGTCCTGTTTTTCCTTATCACTCTTTTGCAGAATCTAAAATGTACAATATAGGATTATGAGTGAGGTGCTGATCATAACCAGCTTATTATGTGTTTGAGACATGGGTACCAAGAAATTCACCTCAAGAGCTTTGTTCTCAGGTTAATCTTGGCACTCATGTCAAGAACACATAATAAATAGTTATGATCAGAGACCTGATAATAATTGGTTGTAGTGCATGGAGCTTTATCTGTGCCATGTACTTACTAGTTACAAGAGAAAAAAGTTGTGTTTTGCCAGCCTTCAAAGCCATAAAATACTTAGAGTTGTCAGGAAGGTAGTAACACACATACTAATGTTCCAGAAAGTCAGTCACACATTACCACCACAGACAGCATGCAGTAATAAATCTGTTTTTTATTCTGTCGCTGTTGTTTGCTAGTCAGTATTAGTGGATTTAACTGCCTAGTTTGATACCCAGTCTTAACAAGTGAAGTAGTGGCTGCTTAATATTTGATAAGCTCTGGTCTCGTGCCATAAAAGTGTTTAATTGAGTTGTCTTTTTCTGGATATCAGTGTGTATTCACTACCCTCCATGCACTATATAAAGAGTAATTATGGCACACTTTCATTAGGTTACATGCTCGAATTAGGAGTACAGTAAATTAAGCTGTAAATATTATAAATGTAATGATTACAAATTGCCACTGATGCAAGGCAGTCAGCTATTTTAATGAAAGTTTTTTTTTATTTTATGGTTTATGTCTGTCTGTTACTGGAGCACAGCAGGACATGTGCTTCTTTCTCACAGTAGTCTAGGAGCAGTAGCTGACTGAAGGACTTCCTTACACTCATATTTTACATTAGTACAGACTGAATCAAGCCCAGCAATGATGGATGAAGCTTGCTGTGAACTCATAGCCTTAATTCTGGGAAGTATCCAGCCAGGCAAAACTAAGTGCTGGAGTTTAATAGTACACAGCAGTTTAATAACCTCAACCTCCTGCTGAATTCTCATCATACACATTAATTTAATAACCTAAACCTGCTGTCAGGCACTTCTAGTCAGTGTGTCTTCCTCCTAAAATATTTGTTGAATGTGCTCTTCTGTTTATTTGGTGTCAGATATTAAGTAAAATCAGAGGAAGAACAATGCCTGGTACTCTGCCTCATTCTGCGTGTGATAAAATAATTTCTTCTCCTTCATAGCTATATGTCAGCAAACTTGTTTGGCACACTGCTACTTACACTTGTGTTCAGTTTCTTTTACTTTCTTAATCACAGCTTTCCTTTGTTCACAATCCTGCCCTGTCTCTCCAGATAAACAGAACATTGATTTGTTTAACCTGGTTTTATTCTCAGCAGCAGAAGCTGGAATTGATTACCACAGTTACATAATTCTATTTGAATTTCACACTTTTGTTACAATCCATCAGTTGTCAGTATTCATAGCACTTGTTAGAATTTTTCAGAGGTACAGATGTCCTTCAAGGATGCATCTGCAGTCCTTACAAATGGGTTGTCCTGTCGTCAGGCAGCCCTTCGGTCGGCCGGATTCCAAAGTCTGGGTCTGGCCTCGGCTGGTGTCGCACTTCACCCGACGTCATAGCTGCAGTTATTCGGGTATAAAGGCATCAGCCGATGCCATTTTCCTCAGTCTTTCTTGCCGCGTGGCGCCCGAAGCAGAAGCTGTTCGCAAGTGCCGGTCGGTCAGAACCAGAGATTACTACTACCGAATACTTCTACTACTACCGAAGACTTCTAAAAAGCTAAGTACCCCGTTGGGGACTCTTTCTTGCCTCAGCCGATGTCAGAAAAAGTGAATAACTGTTTAACTTGTGGGAAACAAATACCTCATAAAGATTTCCACTCTTACTGCTTACCTTGTTTAGGCCCAGACCACGACGTAGCAGCTTGTCTACCCTGTGCTTCTTTTAACCGACGGACGCTTAGACGTCAGTCGGAATTTGCTGAGGAGTTTTTCGGCTCCGATTTTGCTTACATTATGCCGTCGGATCCTCCGACTACGCAAATATCTAAAAAGCGCAAGGACAAGGACCGACACTCGCGGTCCGTGGTTTTGGCCGAAACCGCAGTTAAGCCAACCGCGAGCGTCTTGGTTTCGCTGAAACCGAGCAAGCGGTTCTTCCTTCAGCCGAAAACTTACCTCCTACCGAGGCCTCTTCCAACCTGGTGGAATCGGCTTCCGAAATCCCACCTACTCTTGCAGTTTCTCAGGAATTATCTGACACTATCCCCTTGGATATTTCTACCCCTGCACGTGGAGCTGCTAGGCCACCTGCATCCATGTCCATTAAGGCCTTTGCCAGGGCTAAAGCAGCTAAAAGTACTAAATCTGTGCCTGCTAAGACCCCCTCTCTCAGGCCTAGCTCCAGTTCACAAATGCTGAGTCTAGCAGAGGATCTCATTTCTTTAATCCGGGGATCCCAACCTCACCCAGACAGGGCCTCTCACCCACCTCCAGAGAAGAGGCCTAGAGCAGAGCCCCCTGAGCCAGTTTCTACAGATGATTCCTCTGATGATTCAGATAATACAAACCCTCCAGAGGCTCCTTTCTCCCCTTATGAAGACTCTTATGCTGAAGAGTCCATTCCTTCTGCCTCTCCGCCTGAGGAATTTTCCTTTGGGGAAACCTTGCATGCTATGAGGGAACAATTTCAGTGGCAGGGCCAGGATTTTTCAGACTCTAGAAAAAGACTTAGAACTTTTCTGCATTTACCACAACATAGGCCTTTAGCCATACCTCCAGTTCTCTCTGTTGTAGATGATGCATTTATTGATGCTTGTACTGCTCCTGATTCTCTACCTCCAGCCCCTGCTAAGCCCGATAGGTACTACAGGGTCCCGGACACGCATTACCATTTGTATAAGGCTCCTTTTGCAGATCCCGAGACTATCTCACAGGGTCCTAAGGCTGTAGCAGCTACCTCTGCCAAAAACCCCCTCCCCTCTGAAAGGGAATCCAGGTCCTTAGAGAGATGGGGTAAAAAAGTTTACACTTCTGCTACTCTTTCAGCTAGGGCCTTGAACTGTCAATTCCACATGATCCAGTATCAAGAATTTATGCTAGACCAGTTAACCAAAAAACTGTCCTTGGATGAACCATTAGACAAAAAATCTGTTCAGGAAATGGTACATAACATTCAGCAAGTCAGTAACCATTCCTTAAAATGCGGCTATGATGCACTGGAGGCTTCCTTTAGATCAGCCATGACTGGCACAGTTATCAGAAGACATGCATGGTTAAAAGAGCAGGCCTTACCAGACCATGTCAAATCAAAACTACTGGATGCTCCCATGGACAAGATTAATTTGTTTGGCTCTCCTGCACAACAGGTGCTGAAGAAGATGGAAGAGAAGGCAAAATCTGTCCAAACAGTGAAAGATTTCTTACAGGTCCAACCTCCAAGGTTTAGCAGGAATTGGCCCTCCAAGAATTGGTCCTTTCCAGACTCCTCCAGACCTCAGAGAGGCAGGAATAGGCGTTCAAGAGGCAGAAGTCAATCCAGGAGTGCCTACAGGGGACGCCAGTGGCAGGGTAACAACCAGCGAGGTGCAGCCACACTGGCATTACATCACAAGAGACAAGTGGATTTTGCAGACAATAGACCAAGGTTACAGGTTTCACTTCCATACTCTACCAGGGAAGAGAGGAATGCCAAACCTACCTCCAAATCAAAAGGCAGAAGCTCTAAACAAGCGGACAACAAAAACAAGCTAGCAGAAGACTTGAAAAGGGTCATTTACCTACTACAAGCCCTGGGATACACAGTCAATATAAAAAAGTCAAGGCTGATACCATCCCAAAGGATAACCTTTTTGGGTGCAGAGCTGGACACATCGAAACAAATGGCATTCCTAACAGTGGAAAAACAGGAACAACTCCCTCTCTACTTCTTGGCATTAACAAAGCAGAACCATCTAACAGCAAGAAAAGTCCTGCAAGCCTTGGGTTTCATGGCATCCTGCATAATATTGGTTCCACATGCCAGACTGCATATGAGAAAGTTACAGTGGTACCTAAGGAATTTATGGTCTCAGCACAAGCACAGCCTAGAAACCCAAATTCCAATAATTCCATGCCTGAAGCAAGAATTCCAATGGTGGGCTCAGGCCTGTCAATCAAACAAAGGATTGCCCTTCCACAACACTCAACCAAGCCAAACCATCACAACGGATGCCTCAGACCTCGGTTGGGGGGCCCACATGCTGGACAAGTGCATACAAGGTTTATGGACTCAAGACCAGCTGCACCTACACATAAATCAAAAGGAAATGCTGGCAGTAAAACTGGCAATTCAGACATTCAGACCATTTCTTCGACAGGGTCAACTGTTGATAAGGACAGACAACACCACAGTTATGTGGTACATCAACAAACAGGGAGGCACACATTCGTACCCTCTATGCCGGATGGCAATGGACCTCTGGAATGTGGCCCTGAGCTACAACATTCAGTTACAAGCAATTTTTGTACCAGGAAAAGAAAACATTCTAGCAGACATACTAAGCAGAACTACCACGGATGCCCACGAATGGATGCTACATCCGGACATCTTCAGAACCATTACAAGAAAATGGGGACTCCCACAAATAGACTTATTTGCATCCCCACGCAATCACCAACTAAAGAAATTCTTCACAAGGACGTACCACCCACTTGCTTGGAAGGTGGACTCCCTATCTTTCAGTTGGAAAAACCTGATAGCATATGCATTCCCACCACTTCCTTTGATGCACAAAGTGCTATTGAAGATCAAAGAGGACCGTCCAAGGATCATTCTGATAGCTCCAGACTGGCCAAGACAACACTGGTACCCATTACTGAGGAGCATGTCTCGGGAACAAATATGACCCCTACCCCTTGTTCCCTTGCTGTTAACACAGAACAACTACAACACCCTGCATCCAAACCTGAAAACACTGCAGCTGACTGCCTGGAACATTGCATAAGAACTAATAACCCAAATTTATCCCAAAGGGTTAAAGACATTATCTTGGAGGCTCGCAGACCCTCAACAAGAAAAAATTATTCAGCAAAATGGAAAAGATATTTCATTTGGAGTACTGCAAAAGGAGAGAATGTGTCACTGGTAAACATAGGCAACATCCTGGAATACTTGGCAGAGCTCTTCCACAAAGGCCTGTCCTGTTCTTCCATTAAGATTCATGCATCAGCTATTTCAGCAGAATACGACTTGGATCCTCCAGTCTTCTCACATCCTCTGCTCAGGCAGTTTCTGAGAGGAATTAAAAATGTAAAACCACCTAGGAAGCCACCATTGCCAGCATGGGACTTGAACTTTGTGCTAGAAAAATTGACACTCCCTCCTTTCGAACCAGCAGCATCAGCAGAATTACAATACTTATCATGGAAAACTGCTTTCCTGCTGGCAATCACTTCAGCAAGAAGGGTATCTGAGCTACATTAATGGCAGTGCAACCCTTCCTGATCTTCCATCAAGATAGAGTGTCCATGAGAACAAATCCTACTTTTATGCCTAAGGTGGTCTCCAGAGTATCTTTGAATCAGGCTATCCACCTACCTACATTCTTCCCCAACCCACAGAACAGGGGAGAAAAACTGTTGCATACCTTGGATGTGCATAGACAATTACGCTAATACCTGGACAGGACCAAGGGCAATAGAAAAACTGACCAGCTAATGGTAGCATATGCAACAGGAATGGAAGGAAAAGCAATTTCAAAACAGACAATCTCTAAGTGGATAGGAAATTGCATTAGATTTTGTTACTCCTACCATGGGAAGAAAACTCCAGAAAACATCAGGCCTCACTCTACAAGGGCTACAGCCACTACCACAGCTTTTCTACGAGGAGTGGCTACCAAAGGCATTTTAGAGGCTGCTACTTGGAGCTCCGTGCATACATTTGCCAAGCATTATAATCTACCTTTATACTCTAGATCCCGAGCAGGTTTTGCCACTGCTGTTTTGCAAGGGATCTTAACTACACCATAATTTTATTTCTCCTCCTCCCCCAGTTTGGCTATGGTATTCTACGCATTTGTAAGGACTGCAGATGCATTCTTGAAGGACATAGTACAGTTTTGTACCTACCATAAATGTAGATGTCCGATAGGAATGCATCTGCAGTCAGGATTACCCGCCCTCCTTCCCCTCTGTGGTACTCCTAGAGTATTTGCCCATCTTGTAGCTAGCTGGGGGAATCTATTATGGTGTATTTGTTTGTATATATGTACATACATGCTTATTTTTTGTTTGCTTTCTGCTATTTGGAATCATTTGCATTTATCCAAATTTAGCCTTCCTAGAGGGCACCTGGCATCTGGGGCAAGAAACACTGAGGAAAATGGCGTCGGCTGATGCCTTTATACCCGAATAACTGCAGCTATGACGTTGGGTGAAGTGCGACACCAGCCGAGGCCAGACCCAGACTTTGGAATCCGGCCGACAGAAGGGCTGCCTGACGACAGGACAACCCATTTGTAAGGACTGCAGATGCATTCCTATCGGACATCTACATTTATGGTAGGTACAAAACTGTACTTTCTGCATATTACATGCCCTTCTATCACTATTACTATTAAAGCTTGGAGGCTTCCTCTTCTAGGCATGTGTCCTTATTGACCACACCCCAATATTTTTGGACCATTCCATTCCTGTTCCCAGTCTGCCGTCCTCAGCCTTGTATGGGATGGGTCTTTTGGTGGCTTAGCCTCATGCTTAAACCCCTTAGCAGCAGGTTCCCTGTCCTGCCTTCCACTGACTTCTGTACTGCTGAGTTTTCTGATCTCTTTTTTGACACCCTTCAAAATTCTACTTTACCTAATATATTGATTTTGATAATAGGGTGAGGTGGCAGTTCTTTACTGGCTTCACCTAAGCTCTACTGCAGGAATATGCATGATTTTGTGATGCAGTTACTTGTAGCAGTTGTAGGATATTGTTATGATGTCATATAGTGTCCCTTCCTCCTTTTCTCTAACAACACAGTCTCCTCCCTGCACTTGTCAGTCATGCCTTGCTTGCACTTAGCTTGTAGGTGGGGCCAAGTAGGTTATCCATCCTTTCTAATATGTCACAGTTATTCACTCCTCCCCTCACCTACTTCTTGCCATTCTGCTACCTTTCCATTTTTCATCATGTGCCCTGTTTCAACCCTACGTCCCATTGGTGCCTACCTAACCTATCTAGTCCTGATATTGGAAGTGGTGTCCCAAAAATGGAAATTTCTTTCGTAAACTTTTCTTTTGTTCTCCATTACCATTACCACTGATGTTCTTCGTGTTTCACTGTTGCAGTCATTACATTTGGGTAATCCTGCTGGCAGGTTGCCCTCAACTGGCCTGAATTTCAAAGTCATGGGTCCTGCGTCGGCTGCTGTCACCCCTTCCCTGACGTCAGGTCGTCAGGGGTATAAAAGAAGCAGCTGACGCCATTTTCTTCAGTCTTTCTTGCCACACAGTACCCAAAGCAGAAGCAGTTCACAAGTGCCGATCGGCCGACTCCTGAGATTTTCGTGTTCGAATTTCAGATCCGAAGTCTTCAATAAAGTTAAGTACCCCGTTGGGGAAACTTTTTTCTTGCTCCAGACCGATGTCAGAAAAAGTAAATAATTGTATTTCTTGTGGAAAGCAAATACCTCATAAGGACTTTCATTCTTACTGTATTCCTTGCCTAGGCCCTGATCACAACGTTTCTGGTTGTAGGTTTTGTGCTAGATTTAACCAACGCACTATTAAGCGTTGGTATGATTTTGCTTTAAACTGTTTTGGACGCCGGTTTAATTATCCAGAAATGTAGTCGGATAGCCATCAGACTACCGGAGTTCACAAAAAACGCAAAGAAAAGGAGAGAGATAAACAACCGAGGTCCAAAACCGATGACGAAGCTTCTCCTAAGCCAGTCACCGGTTCACCGGTTCTCAGTGAAGTGCTTTCGCAGCCCCTGACACCTACTAATTTAGAGTTGAAGGTCGCTACTGACTCCCACATGGAGTCGGCCATGCCGCTGGAAACTCAAGGTATTGGAGCCTCGGATACTATTCCCTCAGATGGGTCCGGAGCCACTGAACAGGCACCGGCTTCTGAGGCTGTATTCAGACCTTAACATCTTTACATTAAACTGACTTCAGCTTCAAAGGCAAAGACTAAAGCACCTTCTAAAGCAAAGAAACAAACTCAAGAGCCACGTGGACAGGCCGCTATGCCCAAAACACAGATGCTCAAAATGGACGAAGACTTGATTACCTTGATCAGGGGTTCCCATCCCCCTCCTGATAAGAGGCGTAGGCAAGAGACTGACTATGAATCTTCAGATCAGGTTGATATTTCCTCTGAGTCCTCTTCTGATCAGGAATATTCTCTTCCCCCCATGTGGATTCTGATGCTGAAGAATCTATACCTTCAGCTTCTCCTCCAGAGGACTATTCTTTTGGGGAATCCTTGCATACCATGAGGGAGCATTTCCACTGGGAGAGCCAAGATTTTTCAGAATCTAAAAAGAGGCTCAGGGATTTCCTTTTACTGCCTCAACACAGGCCTCTAGCCATTCCACCTGTGTTAGACATTGTAGATGATGTGTTTTCAGAGTCTAGTCTTACCCCTGACTCCTTACCTCCTTCTCCTGTTAAGCCTGACAAATATTACAGGGTTCCTGACTCTCATAAATTCATTTTTAAAAATCCTTCTGCAGACCCAGAAACTATTTCACAGGGTCTCAAAGGAGTTAAGGCTTCCGCTGCAAAAAACCCTACAGCCTCTGACAGAAATTCTAGGGCACTGGATAGATGGGAAAAAAGGTTTACACATCTGCTACCTTGGCTATAAGGACCTTAAACTGTCAGTTCCATATGCTCAAATATCAGCAACATGTCATGGTATTGCCTAAACAGAAAATGTTGTTAAACTCTGAATGTGCAGAAAACAAGGAAATGCATGATTTATTGCATGCAGCTGAACAAGTTGGAAAACATACTTTGCAATGTGGTTTTGATTCTTTGGAGGCCTCCTGCAGGGCCGCAGTTACGGGTTCTGTAATTAGAAGGCATGCTTGTTAAAGGAACAACATCTGCCTGATGATGTCAAAGTTAAATTATTAGATGCACCTTTACAGCATGATACTTTGTTTGGTATTAAGGCAGAAGAGGTGTTAAAGAAAATGGAGGACAAAGCTAAATCTATGCAAACTGTCAAAGATTTTTTTACAAGTACAGCCACCTACGTTTAGTAGACACTGGCCTACAAAGAATTGGTCCTTTCTTGTGTCAGACAGACCTCAAAGGGGCTGATCCAGATGCCCTAGAGGCAGATCCCAGGCCCAAAATTCATACAGGTCAAAGCAATGGGGTGCTCCTACCTCCAAAGTTGGAGAAGACAAATCACAACTATACAGGAAACAGTCCCAATGACTTCCCCCTGCCTGCACCAAGCACATATCTCCTGGCAGCACCCTTGGGGGGAAATTAGCACTTTTTTCTCAAAATTGGCACATTATAACCCAGGACAAGTGGGTTCTAAATATAGTGTCACAAGGCTACAAGTTCCATTTCCATACCCTGCCAAAGGCAAGCGGCTGACCAGATCTGCCAAAAAATCAATGGGCAGAGGCACAAAAACAAGTCTCATCCCTCATGGACATGGGGGCCATTCAACAAGTACCAGAGCAAGAGCAGGGACAAGGATTTTACTCAAGACTTTTCTTGGTACCCAGAAAGGACAAAGCATGGAGACCAATACTGGACCTATCTATTCTGAAAACATTCCTGGATATACCAAAATTCAAAATGTTGACTTTGCAGCAGCTTCTGCCCATGCTGGGCAAAAACGCTTGGCTTGTGACTTTAGACCTAAAAGAGGCATACCTGCATGTCCCAATCAGACTATCATGCAAAAGATACCTCAGTTTCAAGGCTGGCTCAAAGCATTACCAATTCTCTGCACTGCCCTTTGGCTTATCTACTGCACCCAGGGTCCTCACAAAGTGCCTGGCACCAGTAATTGCATTCTGCAGACAAAGAGGAATACAGATATATCCTTACTTGGACGACTGTCTAATTCAAGCAGAGAACAAGGACATGCTTCTACAGCATCTGGCATTTGTAAAAAGACTTCTAACATGCCTAGGGTACACAGTCAACGAAAAGAAATCAAAACTAGTACCCTCTCAAGAGATACTATTCCTGGGTGCAAGCTTAAATACAACTGCCCAGATGGCTTATCTCACGCCAGACAAACAAAGGCAACTGACTACCTATTTCAAAATTTTGGCAACAAAGGCCCAGTTATCTGCAAGAAAAATTCTACAGGCTTTGGGCTTCATGGCATCCTGCATCCTACTAATTCCATATGAGGAAACTTCAATGGTACCTAAAACATTTTTGGACTCAACACTGCCACAGCCTGGAAACAATGATTACTCTCATTCCCTGCCTGCAACAGGAGTTTCGATGGTGGGTGAAGGCTTGTCACCAGAACAAGGGACAGCCATTCACATTACCCCCAGTCAGGCAGACACTAACAATGGATGCATCAGATTATGCCTGGTGGGCCCACATGGCAGGAAGATGCATTCAGGGCACATGGTCCTCAAACCAAATGCATTTACATATCAATCAAAAAGAGATGCTAGCTGTTCAAAATGCTCTGACAGCCTTCAAGGACCTACTTCATCCGGGACAACTACTGATAAAGACAGACAATACCATGATCATGTGGTATATAAACAAGCAGGGGGGCACACATTCTTACCCCCTTTGCAGACTAGCCATGACTTTGTGGGACACAGCTTTGACTTACCAAGTACATCTGCAGGCACAATTCCTGCCAGGAAAGGAAAATACTTTGGCAGACGAACTAAGCAGAAACCTCATGGATTCCCACGAGTGGAAGCTGGATCCATGAGTCTTCAGCATAACAAGGAAATGGGGATGCCCGGACATAGATCTATTTGCCTCCCCTCGTAACTACCAACTAAAAAGATTCTGCACAAGGACGTATCACAGACAAGCATGGAAAGTGGGCGCCCTATCTTTCAGCTGGAAAAACCTATCAGTATATGCCTTTCCTCCACTGCCTCTCCTCCCCAAGGTACTCCTAAAAGTCAGACAGGAGAAGCCAAAGATGATACTGATTGCCCCCAGGCTGGGCCCGCCAGTACTGGTATCCAATCCTAAGGAACTTGTCTCAATGCCCAGCTTGGACCTTACCTCAAATACCCCATCTACTATCCCAGCAAAACAATTAGATCCTGCACAGCCAGCTCAGGACTTTAAACCTGGCAGCATGGCGGATAATGTAATCATACAAAACACACCTCTCAGTAAAGTTGTGATGGATGTCATTTTGGAAGCCAGAAGGCCTAGTACTAGAAAATCTTATGCTGGAAAATGGAAGAGATTCTGTGCTTGGAACCAGGCACAAGGATCTGATACAGCTGTACCAAATATTCCTCAGATTTTACGATACTTAACTGAGATGCTGGACAAAGGCCTATCTTTTTCATCCATTAAAATTCATGCCTCTGCCATTTCGGCTCATTACAATACAGAGCCACCAATCTTTTCTCATCCTCTATTAAAGCAGTACCTCAGAGGAGCCAAAAATTTAAGGCCTCCAAGCCTCCAATACCTGCATGGGACCTCAACTATGTCTTGGAAAAACTCACCCTGCCTCCTTTTGAGCCAGCTGCTACTGCTGATATAAAGTTTTTATCTTGGAAAACAGCTCTGCTCCTTAGCAATAACTTCTGCAAGATGAGTTTCAGAGCTACAGGCACTCATGGCTGTAGAACTTTTTATCATGTTTTATCCAGACAGGGTTTCCCTGAGGACAAACCCAACATTTATGCCTAAGATAGTGTCTAGTGTGGCTCTTAACCAGACTATTTATCTGCCAACTTTTTATCCAAACCCACAGAATAAGGGGGAGAGAATTCTGCATTCACTGGACGTACACAGACAGCTTAGATTCTACAGGTACTAATTTGATCCAATCCCAGTTACTAGTGGCATATGCTGCAGGATCACAAGGAAAGGCTATCACAAAGCAGACTATTTCAAAGTGGATAGGCCACTGCATTTGTTTCTTCTATTTTCACCATGGCAAGCCAGTGCCTGAGGGCATTAGGCCACATTCAGCCAGAGCTGCAGCCACTTCAGCAGCCTTTCTCAGGGGAGAACCAACCAAAGACATTTTAGAGGCTGCTACTTGGAGTTCAGTGCGCACCTTTACAAAGCACTATCATCTGCCACTTTACTCTAAATCCAGGGCAGGCTTCGCCACTGCAGTTCTGTAGGGCCTCATAGCCACTACTGCTGTTTACCTCCAGCCTCCCAACCTTATCTTTGGGACTCTACCCAAATGTAATGACTGCAACAGTGAAACATGAAAAACATAGTACAGTTGTGTACACTTACCATAAATGTAGATGTTCGAGTGTATTCACTGTTGCAGTCCAGGTTACCCACTCGTCAACTCCCTTTTTTCTGCTGGAACTTATCTTTCCTTCTCTGATTTATACTACCTCTGTGGTGCATTTGCTTGTAGATGAAAGTTAAGTTTTTATTGGTGCATGTATTTATATATATATATATATATATATATATATATATATATATATATATATATTGGCAACCCTTTCAAAGGGCACCTGACATCTGGGGCAAGAAAAACTGAAGAAAATGGCGTTGGCTGCTTCTTTTATACCCCTGATGACCTGTTGTCAGGGAAGGGGTGACAGCAGCCGACACAGGACCCGCGACTTTGAAATTCAGGCCGACTGAGGGCAACCTGCCAGCAGGATTACCCAAATGTGATGACTGCAACAGTGAATACACTCGGACATCTACATTTACGGTAAGTGTGCACAGCTGTACTTTCCCGCTCATTTCTGTCTGGTAAACTCCAGTGCTCTCTTCCTTCCTACTTTTCATCCTTTTTTTCTGTCTCTTTCTCATCTGGGTAAATATTATAGCAATAACACGCCTGGGTGTGGGTAATGCTGGATTTACCCACGGTTGGCGTGGTCTGGTCCCGAAGGTGAAGCCCGAGGGACCAAACAAAGACAACCGTGGGTAAATCCAGCATTACCCACACCCAGAAGTGGTTATTGCTATTATTAATGACATTATTTAAGAAAAGAAATAATTACTTTTCTTAAATAATGGCATTGTATATGCCTCTTTGCTGCCCTTCCGCAGCTGTCTGGTGTTCAGTCAGTTCTGATGTACTGCGATGCCTATGCAGTACATCAGAGTGTGCAAAAGCAACGGAGAACGCAAGATCTCCGTTGCTTTTATCTCGCTATGTTAAATGGGTTTAACATATGAGACAGCTTTAAAATAAGCAACGGAGATCTCCGTTGCTTATTTTAAAGCTGTCTCACTATGTTAAACTCATTTAACATAGCGAGACAGGTTAAAAAAAAAGCAACAGAGATCGCAAGATCCCCGTTGCTTTTTACACACTGTGTCGCTATGTTAAAGGAGTTTAACATAGCGAGACAGCTTTAAAAAAAGCAACGGAGATCTGCGTTGCTTTTTTTAAACCTGTGTCGCTATGTTAAACTCTTTTAACATAGCGAGACAGTGTTTTATACTAACAGAAAAAGTCCGGGCGACCAGACCTTTTTCCGTTAGTATATTGAGGGATTTACAACGGGCACGCTGGTTGGGCTGGCCAATCAGCGTGCACATTTTAGAGGAGTCATTGTATAATTTCCTTTTTAATAAAGTGATAAATTCACATTGCCAGTGTTATGTTTAACAGATTAATTCATTTATCTCTCTCTTTCTTTTCAGAATTACACAGAATTACCAATTTATCATTTTGATTCATGGATATTTGGAACCAAATTAATTTCATTTGAAACAGTCTTAGTTGTGCTGAATTTCAGATGAAACTGTACATGCCACCTGTTTTAAGCAATTACAGATATAAAAAATTGATATCATAACCTATAGAGTTCTGTTATACTGTTTATGTCTGACTAAGAATTAACTTACTAGTAAATACCCTATAGACAAAGAAAATATTCTTCCTAATTGTCTTTTTGCAGTAAGCCCTACAATACCTGGTGTGACTCAGGATGATGCTACAGAAGATGTTGTTGTGATCCTCAATAACCCAACATCCCTGATTTGTGAAGCTTTAGCCTACCCTCCCCCTACTGTCACCTGGCTAAAAGATGGTTCTCCCTTCCTGGCTTCTAGAAACATACGCATTCTTCCAGGTAACTTAAGTGGAATGTTCTTTTTGAAGTTAATCTTGACTGATATAAAGCAAGGTACAATGAATTACGTTAGATTAATTCCCTAACTAAAGTTTGATGAATCAGAAGGAAAACTTTAGTAGTTTAACTGTTGCAGATGGAACACAACCTTCATAACTTGTCCTTTAGATAAATGTATGGTAATCTTGAAATTCTCAAGTGACTGTTATATTTTAAGCATGTCTGCTTTAGTTTACCTTTGACTAGGTAATTATGCTAGGATACTGGCCCAACTGCTATCTTTTGGGAAACTAGAAGACAGAAGCATTTATGTCCATATCAAATACTTTTACATAGTCCATCCATTGTTTTAGACATGATATTTCTAACCATACAGATGCAGCAAACATGGATGGCACAAACATATTTATGTATCTTTTATGCTGAAGCTTTACCTGTCAGGTTTCATAATAACTATCACTTTCATTTTTGTAATATTCCAGCATGAATATTTTAATGTTTGTCCGGTTTTTCCTAAGGGGGAAGAGGACTGCAGATCCTGAATGCCCAGGAAGAGGATGCTGGAAGGTACACCTGCATAGTTACAAATGTAGCTGGAGAAGCTGTGAAGAACTATGAAGTGAAGGTCTTCAGTAAGTGCAAATGGTAGAATAAGTGCATGTAAATAAATCAGAATTAGTAGAATTGGTTTCTCCTGTAGAATTTTAACAATGCATTATCTTTGAGTATATTTGAAGGAAGTATGTATTTCTTGGTTATGGTACAAACAAGATCTAGACAGTTTAATGAATTTTGTTTAGTTATATTTGTTTCTGACCTTATATCTGGTACTGAAACTGATGTTAATGAACAGACTTCCCTCATGCTACCATCACTAAATTTGTTAGAAATGACCCTTTATTATGTATCACCTTCAAAGAGTGTCATCTAGTCAGAATCAAAATTGTACTGAACAAGCTCCACAGAGAAGAATTAGACTTCTGAATAAGTGAAGTCAGTGTGCCATGTTCTATAATGTCTCATGGAGGACAATGGGTATCCTTGCCATTCAATGAATGGTGAAGAATGCACAATGAATGTGCTTTCCTTAGCTTCACAGCATAAGGATGCAGCTCTGTATGGACTCAGTAGAGATAATGATAGATATCTGAGAAGAATGTTGTTGTACTGGCACTACCTAATAAGTTCTCCTACTGGTGCCCATGCACCTCATTAATGTACAAGTCAATGGGGTTCTACGTAACTGAGTTCAGCTCCCTGTTGAAGTCTCTAATCACTGTCTCCCAGAGAAAATCACTTTAGGTGTAATTTCTAAGTGTGTGATAGCAGTGACTTACATTTTTTTTATTATGCAACCAAGCTCCACCTTCCTAATGTATGCTACCCCTAACCCTCCACCTTACATAAGAAAACCCCTTTCTGTAACTCTACCACTAAACAAGACAGTTGGACATATACCACGTTTCAAAACAAATGCACAACACTAAATCTATCCTTTTACATAGCCTTTACTCTAACCCTAACCTGCAAACACTCAAACACTCTCACTCTCATGTCAAAACATTCAGTGTATATGAAAGCTTTGGCATTAGAATCCCAAACTCACACACATCTTACCTGCATGCATTAGATCTTTCTTCCAATATCTTCAACGTTCAGTGACTAGAACACTCAACCACATTTTAAAGTTATTCACTCTATCAAAGAATTTATACATACATATGTATATAATTATACACTATCATACTTTCCAGTTCTTCAAGCAAGTTATTTTATACTTTAATAAAAGCATAAATACTTATTAATGCTATTTTTCAATAACCTCGACTGTATTAAATAGACTTACATGTCTCTAATTAGTCACACAGTTTTCATGGCATTTTCCCTTGTCTAGTGGTTTAGGTATTTCAGATTTACAACTCTCAGGTACTTTGGCCTGTTATAACTAATCATGTAAATAATTTTCTAAAGGTTTGGCTAGAACATATCCTTATGTCCCTGTTTGCAATGCTATTTTTCCATATGCCTTGACATAATCTAGGTTATCCAGATGTTTGTTTACGTATTCTTCTGTGATTACCAGACTGCCCTTCTCGTTTTTGTTTTCTTTCTGTATATTTGATCCGTTTGACTCATAAGAGTTTATAAAATGGTTAACAAGTACATTTGCTACCTTATTTTCTTCCTTAACTTTCATACTGTTATCTGGGAGAGTATCCCACACAAGACTTTGGTCCCTACCTTTTCTAATGTACTTGAACGTGGCTTTTTTATTATCCCTCAAGTTAGGTGTCAGATATTACTTGTAATTTCTCTGATCGCCTTTTATGATCATTTTAATTTGAGCCCCCATTATTGTTGGTCTTGTTATACATTTTCTTATCAAGATTTGTCTTTCGTATTAAGTTTCTAGTCTAGTCACTTATATTATCTACTGTTCTATGGTTTCTGATACCTGATCTTTACTATTTATTCACTTTTTGAACCTTAACATTGTGCTTTTATACATTCATAGGTTCACAAATACTTTCTAGGTTATTGATCTGTTAGGATCTTATGAAGCTTAACCTTGAACCACTTGTTTATGATACCATTGGACTTGCAAATGTATAAGAGACAAAACGCAACAGGCCACCTCTCAGTAGCCTGCATGATGTTTTAAAAATGTTCCACATCCCACTTGTAATGAAGCTGGATCATTTTGGGGTACTCTGCCAGGTACTTCAGAGAAAGGACAGTCCAAAAAATAGTAGCTCATCCCTTGGCAGAAGCTAACATACCAGCTCCAGTAACATCAGATTTCTTTTGAGTTGTTACATCAGTCTACAAGCTTATGATTCTAATGGACACCTTCCATTTAAATGTGCAACACAAGTGTTTGAAGTAAAATCAGTCATAGAAATCACAGAATGTTTACTTTAGTCAGTTTAGTTAGTTAACTGGGTAACTGAGCTGGTTCAAAGACCCTTTTTAGTCATGGCCCAATCCAAAGATGATATGGTAATGAAAATTTTAATTATCATTGACAGTAAAATATTGTTACATTAACCAATGAAGACATGCATTATTCAGGATGAAAATGTAATGTTTCTTTAAACATTGATAATAAATGGTTTATAGTTCAGTTGCTGTGCAAAACCATTGTACAGAGGTAATTATATGGAACTGGGATTGGATCAAATGAGTACCTGTAGAAGATACTTCCAGATGATCCAACATTTAAACAGAGTTTAGTGACATTACTGATAAATGAAAGTTTGTATAAATGTCAGAGATTGCAAACACGCTTTCCTGAAAGGATAAGAAGGCATTTTATTTGATGGGTGTATCATGTATATACATTATTTATACTGAGTATATACACTTTATACTCAAAATACAGTGTGAAAGGTCAGTATGTGTCACTTAATAAGTCACTAAGTGGGATAAGAAGGCAGTCTCTATGTTGGGTACAGGGAGTGCTTGTATTTTTCACATGGTTTACAAAATGTAAGACCGCTCATTATAAGAATGAGCCAAGGAGAACTAGATTGCTGCTAAATTTGTTTGTGATAAAGGATAGTACTAACCTTAGTCTAAAACATGTTCATTCATTTTCCTTTTTTAGGTCTTAATTTAGCACTTCCTTAAACTTTATCAGACTTGTGCTGTGTATCTTATGTGGTAAGCTATTTCAGGATAATGATGTTATTTTGAACTGGGCAGACTGAGTGTGGTGGTTAAATTAGTTGGGTTGATGTGGCATTTAACAAGGAATAAGTTGAGTGTTTGAAAACTAGTTTGCTTTTTAGTGGTGAGGAATATATTTCAGGTGCAAGTTTAAAGGTAAGGGAGTTTAGCAGAAAGGTGGGACTCTCTGTGTCTGTTAACCAGTTTATTTATTCACTAACAGGTAGAAACCTGATCCACATGGATTTTAACAAGATTAGTTGCAAAGTATTGACACGAAAGCATGATGTATACAACAGTAGAATAAGCAGAAGCCTTTAACAAAGCAAAGAGTAGAATGAGAGTTTGTACATCCATAAATTCTATTTACAAAGTGTGTGCAGTGGCAGTGTTTGTATTCAGGTTTAATTTGAAGACTGGAAAAGATAGGGACGTTAAGCAAGGAAATAGTAATAAGGACCGATGGTTGAAAAGACTGAGGTGCTGAAGATTCTGATAGGATTTGTATTAAGTGCAAAATTAGGAGAGTAGTGGTAGAGGAGGGGTTAGAAAAGAAATAGCGAATAATTTGGGACATATAGGGGTGGAGGAGGAGTTGTCATTTGATTATATACATGAGATGAAAAAAGGAGGAGATTACAAGAAATGGGGTAAATCTGTTTGCATTATGACACTATTAGAAGAATTTTGGAATGGGCTTGTTTAAATAAGTAGAATTATAAATGAAATTTTATGGTAAAGAGTAGGTTCGTTATATGAGGTGAGATTTTTCCCCATACTTAATGAACCAATTCAGAGACTGCAGTTTATTATGGGGTGTTTGCAAGGTAAGAGATGGGAGAAGAAAGGCTGTTGGGTTGTAAAGGGTGTTTTCTGTGTGCGAGTTTTCCAGGAAAAATTGGGAAGTAGTTTAAATCACTAAGATTATAGACCAGAAATGCTAGCATTGATGTTGTCTATATGATGAGAATTATAAACCTGCATATATTGTTAGCAGTAGTGCAGGGTGGTTAGATTTAGTAGATGGTGAATGGACCAGTAAATCTTAGTGTTTTGTTTTCAGCGACTTGGATGCAGATGACAATTTTATAATAGGGGTGTGAAAGATAAGGAGGCCAAATTCAAGGGAGTAATTCATTCATAACAATGGCTTTTCTAGCTTGCACATAATTCTTAGATGTTTCAGTACTTTGTGAAGCTGTAAATCAGTGTGAGAATGGAAGGGCAGCTGCTCAAAAATATTTTGCCAAGTAATTTTTTGTTGTGTAGTTTGAGGTAGTGTATGTTAGGCAAATTAGTTTTGTAGTGTTGTTCACCTTTTGCTTTTTGCTGTATTCTGAAGTGTATTAAATGTTGTTTTATTCTTATTAACATTCAATCTGTCTCTAGTTAACCATTTCTAAGTGTATTAAAAATCTGTTTCTTTACAAACAGTTTTATGCAGTTGTCACTGTCATCTGCATAAGAGGGGCAGTAAATGTGCAGGAGATTCCAGGTGAGATTGTTTATAAATGAAGACAACAGAATTGCTCCACTTTCTGTTCTCTGAAGAACACCTGTTTCTGATGGACATTTATTCCCAATGTTCAGTTAGAAAGGTAACACTGAAGCCATTGCATGCTTTCACATGAGAAGCAGCGATTGCTTAGTTTTTTTAGATTTATATAATTACACACTGTATCAAAGGCCTTTTTAAGTCAAGTAAAATAGTACCTTTGGGTTTTGTTACCTGTATTTTGTATGCCATTAGTTGAATAATATAAACCAGTAACACTGCAGAAGCTGGGTCTAAAGTCATGTTATCCATTAGTATGTCATATGTTTGTATGTGTTCAAGAATTTTTTATAAACAATGTTTTCAGAATTTTGCTAGTTGATAAATATTACTTGTGGGATGAAAATCAATAGCAGTAGTGTTACAAAGAACAAATTATAACAAAGTACTTGGCTGAATTCAGTTCATAATTTTGGAGTGAGTAGTTTGTAATTCAATGTTTCCAAGTAGATCATTTACTTGGAACTTTATAATCCTTTTTAAATGAAATGTCTGGTATTCTAAGATCAAGTACATTGGAACTGACAGTGTGGAATATGGAAGATTTCAGCAAAGCTTTGTGTTTGGGAACTGAGGGAACAGAATATTCTGTTGATATCATTAATTAATATAATATTTTGCATTTGTTTAGTTGCTGTTTTGGGAAACATATCAATTCCTATGAATTTTATTGCTTGATAGAAGTGTTTGGGTTGCCTAAACAGAAAGTTTGTTGTGTGACATAGTTTGTCTTTGCTTCCTTGGTGTTTAGCCAGCTTTGTGTTTTAAATGTTGGCGCTGTTCACATCTTGTGTAGTTATTTTGATCTTTTTTCCCCACAAAGCCCAGGCTTTCTCTTTGTTTCAGTAGCTATTGTCTAAGCCAAAGGGTAAGTGATCCTTGTATTCTTTTTATTAGTGGGAAAGGTTGGTCTTTGATCAGACAAATTAGACTGTAGATGGATGAAAATGTAGTGGTACATGACTGATCCAGTCTGTGTTCAAGTTTGGCTTGCACTCTGGAGTGCTGAGTCTCTTCAGTAACTACTTAATGACCATGATGTCATTATAAGGAAGTGGTAATAAACAGCATTTGATAAAACTTGATTGTACATTAGTATGTTTGTGAAATTCATTATATCTTTAGTAGGGTTCTTTTGAGTAGTACTGTTTTGTCTGGTATCATGTTTAACTATTTGGAAGACATTGTTTAAGGCTGCCAAGATCTTCAAAGGTTCATAGGTAGGTACTAGGCTATCGGCCCAAGGGCCTAAGTAAGCCTAGCCAACAAGGTTCCCTGGCTTATGCCACCCAAGAAAGTTAATTTCCTGTGCCCCTGTCGAGCAAAGCCACAGAAGTGATCCTTGGGGTGTATTTCCTATTCCCCATCCACTCATCAAGATTTTTCTTGAGTACTAATGAGAAACTTTGCTTGACATAGATGGGTAGCTTGTTCCAGAGTATAGGAAGTCTCTAGGACAGGAATCTATCCCTCCAGCATGTCCTGTTTATTGTGGTGACAAGGTTTAGGTCCCTAGAGCATGTAGCTCGGAGGGATTGGGATTTTTTTAGGAGTAGCATGTCCAACAGCTGTGGGTTTAACATAGCTTTATATGTTAGCCAGAAATTTCCTCAGAGTAGGCGATATGCTACAGAGTAAAGCTGGAGTTTTTTGAGACGGTCAGTGTAGGGCATCTGTTTGAGGCCTCTGTTTCAGGCCAGTAATCCTCTTTGTGAGGTACATCTGTGGCCTTTCCAGCTGCTGCAGATGTCTTGTGAGGTACATTCCAAAAGGGGCGTTGTACTCTATAATGGGTTTATTGAGTGCCTAGTAGAGGGGAACAATGACCTCTTTTTTCCTGAATGAGAACCCTTTTGTGATGAGGTGTGCCACATAGAAGGATTTCCTGACTACTGCGGCGATGTGATTATCAAAGGAGAGACTCCTGAATGAGAACCCTTTTGTGATGAGGTGTGCCACATAGAAGGATTTCCTGACTACTGCGGCGATGTGATTATCAAAGGAGAGACTACTGTCCAACTGGGTCCCAAGGTTTCTTATCACACGTTTGGCATTAAGTAGACTGCAGTTTATGTGGTAGTTCATGGGTACAGAGTTTTTACCAAAGGGGATGACAATGCGCTTTTTGGCATTGAGCTTGAGGCCATGCCTCTGACACCAAGCTTCTGTCTCAGTGAGGCCATTCTGTAGGATGTCCACATCATTTGGGGACTCTACTATGGCTCCTAGTTTGCAGTTATCTGCAAATTTCATTATCCAGAGGCCTTCAACAGGAGAGGTCCCAGGACTGAACCCTGTGGTACTCCACTTGTCACTGGTTTGAAGTCAGATTTGGAGTCTGCAACTTTTACAGTGTGGGTTATGCAAGTGAGACAGTTGGCAACTCATCTTGTGACATAGGGATTTATACCTAGATTAGCGAGTTTAGCTATAATTCCAGAATGGGGAATGGTGTTGAAAGCCTTGGTGAGGTCAAGATAGGCTGCGTGAACCACCTTACCCTCGTCTACGGCTTTGGTGACTGCCTCAAAGAAGTCGATCAGGTTCATAAGGCATGATCTGCTTTTCACAAATCCGAACTGGGTGGGTTCCAGAGTTTGGAGGTTACCAATGTCTATGTTTATGAGTTCCATGGTGATAAGTTCCATGGCCTTGCAGACCAGACTCGTCAGGCTATAGGGTGATAGTTCCCAGGATCAGTGGTGGCTCCCCCTTTATGAAGTGGGATAACTGTTGCTGTGCGCCATTCAGTGGGCACAAAGACTGATGTGAGAATATGATTGAACATGGTACTTAGGTGGGGAGCCAGTTCGTTCTGAAGTTCGTGTAAAACGCAGCCTGGGATGTTGCCCGGTCCCATGGATGCTGTGTTTTTCATTTTAGAGAGTGCAGCTTTTACCTGCATAGATGTGAATACAGGGACTCTGCATTCTTCCTGTATAGATATGGGCCCTTTAGGTGGTGAGAGGGAGGGGGGGGAGTTAGCATTGAACCTATCTGCCAGGAAGTTGGCAATATCAGTTGTGCTGTTACTCAGAGCAGATCTGGGTGTTGCCATTGAGATTATTGAAATAGCTATAGAATGCTTTGTGGTTGCCCTTAGAATCAGTGGCAATTTTGTTTTCGTAGCTAGCTTTGGAGGATCTTATAAGGGATCTCAGCTTCTTACTGAGGCTGACCAGGGAGCTCCTCCACTCATGGGATTTTACTCTCTTTTGCAACAGTTTCTTCCTTCTGTTGTAGAGTTTGTTTATGGCAGGGGACCACCAGATTGGCTTTCTTTTTTTTGGAGGATAGTGTCTTGGTTCTGTTTGGTATATCACAATCCATGCACTCGTGCAATTGCTTATAGAGTGCATTTATGTAGGATTCAGCAGTCATAACTGCATTGTCCATCTGCATGGGTGTCATGAAGTTCGCCACTTCTGTCTTAAGAAGCATGAAGTTGGCTTTGGAGAAATTGTTACCATGGTTTGCTTAATGGTGGGTGGGGGTGGGATGCGGATATCTAGAGGTAGGATACACTGAGATCATTTTAGTGTAGGTTACATCATACAGAAATATTAGTTTATTGTGCTTGGTGTAGTGTATAATTTTCTCAAGTGTGTCTTATAATAATGTTAGAGAAGAAGATAGAAGAATAGATAGTAGCTATATGAATTTTGTGTTCACTGAGCTTTATTTGTTGTCATAGCCAGTTAGTATCAGAGTCAGAGGATATATTACTTTTGTCAAAAGGTGGGAGACTAGAATCAGTTTTAATTAGTGCTAGAACCTCTCTTCCTTGTCTGTTATCTGTAAATAGAAAGAGTTGTTTATTTCAGGTGGAATCCATGAAAAGTCTTTGAGCCAGGCTTCTGTTAAGCTGTTATTTTTGTAATATTTTCAGAGATCCATCTTTCTAAGAGTGACCATTTATTAGTTACACTATCTGCATTTATGGATCCAATGAAGAAGAGTTTGTGAATGTGATCTGAAATGGAGGACCAGAGTGCTGCAAATAGGCACAGTAATGTAGTTAGGCGTAGCATTACTCAGATTTGTTTAAAGACCTTGGGAAAAAGAATGGTTTTATAGAATATGAGAGCTGTTGATCTTTTGTTTAAATGAAGACAAGCAGTTAAGACGTCAGTCAAACAGAAGGTAATTGTAAAGTTGTCAAATGAATAGCTTGGAACACAGTATGCTTGTGTAGACTGATTTTTTTTTGTTTGTTTTTGTTTTTTTTTTGTTTTTTTTTGTAGTATTTGCTTGAATAAGAATTCTGCTTGTTAATAATGTAATAATTGTTTGAATTGTTTCTGCAGGTAAATGTGACTTTGGGAAAGTCTTTGTTTATTTTGATGTGAAGTAGGATGTAGAAGTTTTGATTGTCTTAGAGGGATAAAAGTATGGTTTACACATATTCGGTATTTAAAATGTGTGTTTGTGTGTGTCTCTCTCTCATATATATATATATATATATATATATATATATATTTTTTTTATATATATATATATATATATATATATATATATATATATATATATAGATATAGATATAGATATAGATATACATGCATATACACACTACAGAAACACTCCCAACTCCGGTGCCAAACACATTATGATATCAGAAGGTTTCAGCATTAATTTGCCCACACACACACACTTACCTTATCTACATGCAGTTGATGTTCCATTCATGCAAAATGTTGAACTTTGTTGGATGGAACTCTTGCATCACATTTCATTCACTCTGTCAACTAACAGCTGGTTCATTGGAGTGAATGACACCCGTGTGTGTATGTATGAATGTATTGATACTGGCATGCAAAAAGGGGATGAATTGGACTTAGAAAACAGTGTTTATAAAATGTTTGTTATAAACTATAAGTCTTACTTACAGATAGATGTAGATATAGTACATGAAACGAAGGGCTATTTGAATCTTGTGCTTTTTAGAGCAATATTTGAAGAGAAGAAATATAAGGCCTCCACATCTGTTGCCTTCTTTGTAATTATTCCTACAATATTCAGAATAAATTAAGACATTGAACTCACAGTGTGATGTGAGATTTATATACTTGTATGTGTATCTCACATAGTTTTCACATGCCTTTTATTTCAGTCCCCCCTCAGATTCTGAAAGGTGATCAGTTGCTCGACAGTTTCGGTGCCAGAGAGGTGAAATTGAAAATAAACAGCACCCTGACTTTACAGTGCGACTCCAGGGCTGTACCAGCCCCAACATTACGCTGGTACAAGGATGGACTGGTAAGACACTAACGTACATTAATGGGTCACCTAACACTACAGTTATTCTATTGGCTGTTACAGGACTGCTTATTATTAGACGTGTCCGCAGTCTTGTTGTTTTGCTACCGTTATGCAGACTGAAAATCGTACTAGTTTACCTGCGTGGTTCTACTTTACAGAAATGTATGCTACGTGCTTTGCAGAGGTACCGTTTTCTTCTGTAATAACTTTAGCTCTGATTTAGTTGATTAAAGTCCAAGTACAATGAACATTATTCTGAAGAACGTATAAGAAATGCAATGCACTCATTTGATCCTTACTTCCCTGTAGTTGCTGGAAGATAATGTCCATCTCCAAATTGAGGATGAAGGCAAAATTCTAAAAATTAAGCACACAAAAATAACTGACACTGGTCGTTACACTTGCATAGCAACAAATGTGGCCGGAGAAGATGAGAAGGACTTTGATGTAAACATTCAAGGTTAGTTTGCAGTTACCTTTTTAAAAATATTCCATTGGCTGAAACTACTCAGAGTTTCAAAAAACTGTGAAAAAAATTACCTATAATCAGTTGCAGAGATTGGGTGCTCATGCTTTCGAAGGTTTACCAACATATGTGTGAGTGTAGCTATAAGTTATCATGGGTAGACTTTAATTCGTCAAACGTTCAGAATAGCAAATGTTTTTTATGCCACCATGATGGATCAAATAGCCACATTATTGCAGTGTACTGGTATTACTTTGTGTCAGATTAGGTACAGTGAGGGTTGGGAATTTGCCCTTTCCCTACTGTTGTGCAATCTCAAAGTTGGTGTGTATGTGTGTGTGTGTGTGTGTGTGTGTGTGTGTATATATATATATATGTATGTTGTGTCTTTCGGCTTTTCCTGGTTAGGGGTCGCCACAGTGGAACTCCGGTCCGCTAATGATTGGCAGTAGATTTTTACATGCCGAGTTGCCAGTCCTGATGTACAACCTTCACTGAAGGTACGCCCATTCATGCACGTCTCCACACAGAAGACGCTCTAGCTGAGAATCGAACAGGACAATGTTTTACTGTGAGGCGACAACGTTACTGCACCACCACCACCGCCGTAGATCTATATATATATATATATATATATATATATATATATATATATATATATATATATGTGTGTGTGTGTATATATATATATATATATATATATATATATGTATATATGTATATATATATATATATATATATATATATATATATATATATATATGTATATATATATATATATATATATGTATATATATATATATATATATATATCTCAGTAACAGATGGTGTGGGTGGGAGTGCTGCCCCCCCTCCCACATGGGGGTTGCAGCCCCCTGTAAAAAATAGGTTTTATTTTGTGTTTTTTAAACATATTTTGATATTTTTCGATAGATGTTTTTACTTTTGAGATTTTGAATGTTTGATTTTATGTATGACACTACTACTCACAATAAGAACCCTTGCTGTAAACAGTGTGCATGCAAACAGCAGTTTATATAGCCCTGGTTTTCTGGACAGAGGCACCACTAGTCGTTGTCATATCAGAGAGAAGCTTAGAAGACAGGCAGGAAAGTAACAGCCTTTCAAAATGCTCGTGTTTAATATTTGGTAATCTGCTTCATTTCGATTCATGTGAGACTAAGTGTCATTGGAAAGGTTTATATCAATTAAAGACAGTTGGCATATGAGTCAAATACCTGCAAATGCTAAAGAGGGGAGGTATTAGAGGACCACTGGGTGAGGTGAGAAATACAAACTAGAAGTCATTTGTCATTGCTAAACACTAACTCTGAGACGTTTTAGTGCAGTTGTTTTCAGTCTGAGATCTGATACTTGTTTCACATCTTACATTTCTTTTGATATAAACATGATATTCCAGCTGTAATTAATTTATTCAGCACATTCTTTAGTCTTTACACACATGGTAAATGAATAATTTATTCATATTCTACACTTCTAATGCACAGAAGACATTACTTAATTAATGATAATGCTAAAATAATGTTATGTATAAGAATTAGAAATTAACATAAACAGTGACAATTTTAAACAGAATAGTCAAATTTATTTAAGTGTAAAAAAATCATTCCTTTAAAAATACATGGAAGAATAATTAGAGTTAGGACTGTGGTTTTTGTTTCACAGAGGAAGTAAATAGTCTGCTCTTGTTGCCAAGGTACTGAATTTCACATAATTGGACTTTTGATTAAAAACAGTTACCTAGACCTAGCCTCAATGATTTAAGTTTCATGTATGCCTAACTCTGGGACTGACTGTTAACACAGGAATAACAGGGCAGAATCAAGGTCCCCTCCAGTAACCTGACTTTTTTATAAAACCAAAAAAGGCGAATTCAAAACCGAGACAGTGCAAACAGGATTTAATGAAATGAGCGCTTTCGGAATAGTCAGTGCTCTTCCTTCTTCAGATCCTGACTTTTTTACCCTGTGCCATCTGTACATTGTAGAGTGGTCTGCTAGAAACCCCATAGAAACCTCATTACTGTATGGGGTCCTGAATAAAGTTAAGGTATGTGCCACAATATTTAGGTCCAATGCTATTACCTAGTACTTTATTGTGCTGGTATTCATAAGATGAAAAAAATACATGCAAACAATAACTAATCCCTTAATGCCAAGCTGCTAAGAATTATATTAGTGTCCCACTCTCAGAGCACTGTCTCTCTGTCTCCCCATCCTAATTGCTGAACATGCCAAGCAGTTTAGTTTTTTCTTTTTTTTTTTTTTTTTTTTTTTTTTTTTTTAGAATTCTGGTTGGCCTTCTTCCAGACATTAAGACATTATCCCATGTCACCAGATGGATCACAGCAGACAAAGAACTGAGTATCACATATGAAGCAATACTATCTCAGCCCATGCCTCCTAAATTTGTCTCACAGGGGCAATGCTTATATGAAAAACGTACCTCTCAACTGTCCAGATTTTCACAGACTGTCCAGATTTTTGCCTCATATTTTGGTCCGTTTCTCATAGAATTTGTGGTTTTTTTGGAAAATCACTGAGAATTGAAGTCACTAAATAATGACATACGTTTGAGTTTTGCACTTGTTTTGCACTTTATATCCTTCAGAAAATGCAGCATAATACAAATCCAAGTATTCTAGCAACTTTCTAAGTTTATAAGAGCAATGTTTAAACCCTGTCCCTGTTTTGGGGCCTTTGTGCAGATTTATTGCACTGAGATGTTGAGAGGTATGATGGAAAATTATATCAGAATAATACTGGAGCTTCAGATACTGTATGCATAAGTCATGATGTAAAGAGAGTCTGCACGAATGCCAAATATTCTTCACATGAGGAGTACACAAAGCATAGTAATTACAAACCTGACAAGGCCATAGATGGAGATAAGGCATTCAGGCATAAGGGCATGATCACCCAAATAAAAAGCTGCCATGCATTGATACAGTGATACAAACATGGTATAAGTGCATGATTACTCAAATAGAAAGCTGCCATACATTGATATAGTGATGCAATCGGTTTACTATCACATGTTTGATTGTCATTTAGACCGAATATGTGCAAAAATCATTTTCTCAAACTGTGAGTTTGATCACCACAATGTTGAAGCTGACATGAACAGACAGCTGCTATTGTCAGCTTCAGCATTGCGGTGCAGATCCCACTATAGTGGGGATCAGGAAATGTACCCTTACCCTCACTGTAGTGCGATCTTGGAGTTTGTATATATAAGTAGGGGGGGGCTTTACCCCCCTGCAAATGTTATTGTTAGTTGTGGGCAGATGTAAGCATGTCAGCAATGTCAATATTCGACATTGCTGAAATGCTCCATTCGATATTTTGGTTGCTTGGTGTTTTGATTTCCGACAATATTTGTCGGAAATCGTTGCATTCTTCTAAATGACGTTCACAAATATGATAGTAAACCGATGCAAACATGGTGTAAGGGCATGATCACTCAAATAAAAAGCTGCCATACATGTATACAGTGAAACAGATAATTCGTAAGGGCATGAGCACCCAAATGCAGCCTTGCATTGATACAATGATACAAACAAGGCGTAATGGCATTATCACCCAAATAAAAACCTACCATGCATTGATACAATGATACAAACCAAAGCATAAGGGCATGGTCACCCAAATAAAAAGCTGATGTGCATTGATACAATGATACAAACATGACTGTTGTACATATTTAGGTCTTTCTTAACTCTGAATAGTATTGACTCCTTTCATTAGTCCTATGTAAGCATGGAAAGCTGTACTTGAAAAGATCCATGGTGCAGCGGGTTGACTGTTTGCCTTTCAGGTGTACTGTTTCTGTCTTTTCAAAAGCTGGGAAGTTGTAACAAGGACCTGTAGTCTACCCAGCTGTAACAACTGAGCCAGGCCTTTTTAGTATTTTAATATTGGTATCTCAAGTACAGTATGTGGTGGATCAGCGTTTTCTGTAGTATTTGCATTGATTAATTTGATAGATACCTCAGAAAAAGAAAAAAAAAATTGTTGATCAGCTGATATAATGCTATTTAAATTAATTAAGCTGATACAGGCATTGGAGGCAATAATGCTACATTAAATTACTTGATAATGCTCCGTGAACAAATATAATTGTAAGACATCGGGCCGCATCTGATTCACTTTAAGGCTATAGTGCTGTTACTGTTAACAGCTTTTAGGCCTTGATAAAGTGGTACACATGAAAGTGGAAGGAGTTAATAAACACTTAAAGGGCAATAGCTGGGTTACTACTACTGTATTTAAAATAAAGAAAAGCTAGAAAGCAGCAAAGTGGAAACACATTTGAAGAATAATGTTTATTTTTGTTTTATAACTGAAAAAATTTGCAAAAAAGTCATATATTTGTGCTCCTTCCTATTGCAATATTTTCCATTCATTACGGAATATGGCCATCTGTTTAGGTAACATAGTCTTTGGGTGTTGCGCTTAGCTACTTTGTGCTTATAAACAATTCTTGCTGTCTGATATTTCACAGTAAAGTGGCATAGATTGCAAAAAAGTAGGTATTCATGGGACATTAGAGAATGAGAACATTTTACATTAAACCCTGATTAGGGAAGAAACACACTGCAGTGGGATGTTAAAGTACAAGTAATGTTTGCCGAAAAATAAGTCTGCTGCTTCACAGCAGCATATTAAGCTGAATCTCAGACAGTTAAAAAGCAAAACAGCTACTTTGCTCTTTACCAAGCTAATATTAAAAGATACTGTATAAGACAAAAAAGCTTTTGTGTGCTTGTGTGTGTGTGTGTGTGTGTGTGTGTGTGTGTGTGTGTGTGTGTGTGTGTGGTGTGTGTGTGTGTGTGTGTGAGTATAAGTATAAGTAAGAGGGAGTGAGGAAGAGAGACAGAAGAGAGATACCAGTGACTGCAGCAGGCAGTCCATCAGCATAGGCACGGACTCATTAAGCATTAAGAGTTATAAAACTCTTAATGTCTGGCATTTTTGACTGACACTAATCCTCAGTGATTTAACCAAAGAAACAAAACCACAGATAGTAAAAGGGGGGGGGGTAAAGAGTTGCAGTGCTTACATTCTTTCTTTTTATTCATTGTTTCACAAGGAGAAATCTGAGGATAAATAAAGTGCATAGCTGTTAACTGCTTTGTGTGCGTGTGTGTGCATGTTTGCATGTGTGTTTCCCATCTATGTATATGTGTGACCATCTGTATGTCTGTCTGACGTTCTTCATGTTTCACTGTTGCAGTCATCACTTTTGGGTTATCTGCTTGCAGTAGCCCTCAGTTGGCCTGATTAACAAAGTCTTGGGTCCTGCATCGGTTGCTGTCCCTTCTTCCATGACGTCAGGTCGTCAGGGGTATAAAACATGCAGCCAATGCCATTACATTAGTCTTTCTTGCCGTGCAGTGCCCGAACTAGAAGCAGTTCACAAGTGCCAGTCGGCCTAGTCCTGAAATTTTCATTTTCAAGTTTCAGAACCGAAGTCTTCAACTAAAGCTAAGTACCCCATTGGGGAAACTTTTTCTTGCTCCTTACCAATGTCAGTAAAAGTTAATAACTGCATTACTTGTGGAAAGCAAATACCTCATAAAGATTTTCATTCGTACGGTATTCCTTGCCTAGGCCCTGACCACAACATACCGTGCTGTTGGTTTTATGCTTTATTTAATCAGCGCACTATCAGTCGTCTGTATATTTTCACCTCAAAATATTTCGGTTCTTGGTTTAATTATCCAGAAATGTCATCGGTTAGCCATCCGACAACCGGGATTCTGAAAAAAATGCAAGGATAAAGACAGAGACAGGTCGTCGAGGTCCAAAACAGCTGATGACACTTCTCCTAAGCTAGTTCGCCGGTACTCAATGAGGTGCTTTCGCAGCCCCTGATACCTGCTACTTCTGATTCACAGACCTCTACTGAGGCCCATTTGGAGTTCGGTATGCCACGAGATGCTTCAACTATGGAACCTGCGGATGTCTCTACCTTGGATGGGTCCGGAGACGCTGTGCAGGCACCGGCTTTTGAGGGTGTATTCAGGCCTATGTACTTGCATACTAAACCAACACCTCCTTCTTCTTTTAGGCCTAAATCTCGAACCATGCCTAAAAAAACGATGGCCAGGCCACATGCTCAGGCCTCTATGCCTAAAAAACAAATGATATGAATGGTTGAAGATCTAATAACTCTAATCAGGGGAAGCCAGCCTCCCCCTTCTAAGAGACCTAGGACTGAAGTTGTTTATGAATCTTCTGACCAGGATTCTGTATTTTCTGATTCTTCTGAAGATCTGGATTTGCCCTTATCTACTTATGAGGATTCTGATGCAGAGGACTTTATTCCCTCTGCTTCCCCTCCAGATGATTTTTCTTTTGGTGAAACCTTACATATTCTAAGGGAGCATTCCCACTGGGAAAGCCAGGATTATTCTGATTCAAAAAAGAGGATTAGGGATTTCTTACTCCTGCCTCAGCATAGGCCTTTAGCTATTCCTCCAGTACTGGACATTGTTGATGATGCTTTTTCAGAATCAAGTTTGGCCCCTGATTCCTTGCCTCCTGCTCCCAGAAAACCTGACAGATATTACAGCGTTCCTGATTCACACAAGTTCCTTTTTAAAAATCCTATTGTGGATCCAGAGACTACTTCACAGGGACACAAGGGCATTAAGGCTTCTACTGCGAAAAATCCTACCCCTTCTGATAGAGACTCCAGGGCGCTGGATAGATGCGGTAAGAAGGTTTACACTTCTGCAAACTTGGCCATTAGGGCTTTAAACTATCAGTTTCATATGTTAAAGTATCAACAACATGTTATTGGATTGCTTAAAGAGAAAATGATGTTGATTCCTGATTGTGCAGAAAATAAAGAATTACAGGATTTAATGCATTCTGCTGAACAGGTTGGAAAACATACTTTGCAATGTGGTTTTGATCCATTAGAGGCCTCTTGCAGGGCTGCTGTTACTGGTTTTGTGCTCAGAAGGCATGCTTGGCTTAAGGAGTAACCTTTACCTGATCATGTTAAAGCTAAATTGTTGGATGCTCCCTTAAATCAGGACCGCCTGTTTGGCAACAAGGCTGAGGAAGTTCTTAAAAAGATAGAAGATAAAGCTAAATCTATGCAAACAAAGATTTCTTACAAGTTCAGCCTCCTAGATTTAGTAGGCACTGGCCGTCTAAGAATTGGTCCTTTCCAGCCTCTTCAAGGTCTTCTCAAGCCAAACTCAGACATAGCAGAAACCCCAGGTTTCAGTCCCAGGGGACACACAATACTAAGCAGTGGGGGGTTTCCGCACCCAAATCGGGGAGTAGTAAGACTCCCCCTATGGAAAACAGTCTCAATGACTTGCTTCTAAAACTTCCAAGCACTTTCCAACTGAATGATCCTTTAGGCAGAAAGATTGGCCTGCAGGCCAGAAACTGGGACCTCATTACCCAGGACAAATGGGTTTTAAATATAGTGTCCCAAGGATACAGATTTCACTTCCACACCTTACCAACACCAAGCGGGTGGCCAGATCTACCACCAAATCAGTGGGCAGAGGCCCAAAATCAAGTACTCTCTCTCTTAAGCATGGGAGCTATTCAGTTGGTACCAGAAGAGGAAAAGGGACAAGGGTTCTATTCGAGACTTTTCCTGGTACCCAGAAAAGGCAATACATGGCATCCTATCCTGGACCTTTCTACACTAAAAACCTTTCTGGTGATTCCAAAATTCAAGATGCTGACTCTTCACCAGCTGGCTTCCTATGCTAGGCAAAGATGCATGGTTGGCAACACTAGACTTAAAAGAAGCATACCTGCACATCCCTATCAGGGAGTCTTGCAGAAAATACCTACGCTTCAAAGCAGGCTACATGCGCTATCAGTTCTCTGCACTGCCCTTTAGCTTATCTACTGCACCCAGGGTATTCACAAAATGCCTATTTCCAGTCATTGCATTCTGCAGGCAAAAAAATATTCAAATATACCCATATCTGGATGATTGTCTAATTCAGGTAGAAAGCCAGGACATACTTTTGAATCATCTGGCCTTTGTTCAAAGGGTACTGACTTGTCTGGGGTACACCATAAATGAAAAGAAATCACAGCTGGTACCCTGTCAACAAATTATATTCCTGGGAGCAAGCTTGAATACAACTTCCCAAATGACTTTCCTTATGCCAGTGAAACGGATTCATTCCATATGCAAGGCTGCCATATGAGGAAACGGCAATGGTATCTCAAACGCCTATGGTGTCAACATTCACAGGAGCTAGAGGCAATGATTCCTATCATACCTTGCCTACGCCTAGAGTTTCTTTGATGGGCAGAAGCCTGCCACCAAAACAGGGGACTGCCATTCACAATACCCCCTGCTGTCCAAACCTTAACAACAGACGCAGCAGACTATGCTTGGGGGGCCCACCTGGCAGGGAAGTGCATTCAGGGCAAATGGAACCCAAGTCAAATGCACCTACATACCAATCAAAAAGAAATGTTAGCTGTACAGAACACTCTGACAGCCTTCAAGGACCACATTCATCTAGGGCAATTAATGATAAAGACGGACAACACCACTGTTATGTGGTACATAAGCAGTGGGGATACACATTCTTACCCCCTCTGCAGACGAGCCATGAGCTATCAGGTACATTTACAAGCTCATTTCCTGCCAGGAAAACTAAATACACTGGCAGACGAACTAAGCAAAACCTCATGGACCCACATGAGTGGAAACTGGAACCAAGGATTTTCAACATGTTGACAAGCAAATTGGGGAGCCCAGATGTAGACCTGTTTGCCTCCCCACAAAACTATCAGTTGGACAAATTCTGCAGAAGGACTCCCCACAAACAAGCTTGGAAAGTGGATGCTCTGTCCTTCAGCTGGAAAATCCTATTAGTTTATGCCTTTCCTCCTTTGCCTCTGCTCTTCAAAGTAATACTAAAGATCAAACAAGACAAACCAAAGACTATTTTGATTGCACCAGACTGGCCACGCCAACACTGGTACCCCCCTCTTGTGTAGTGTGTCACTGTGGGCCCCATGGCACCTGCCTCAGACTCCTACTTTATTGTCTCAGCAGGAGAACCAAATTCTGCATCCTCAACTTCAAACACTGAATCTAGCAGCCTGGCTAATTACATAATTTCTCCTTTACCATCCCTCAGTAAACCAGTGATGGATATCATTTTAGAGGCAAGGAGGTCTAGTACCAGAAAGTCTTATGCTGGAAAATGGAAAAGATTCTGTGCCTGGAACCAATCTCAAGGGATGAGCACAACAGTGCCCAATTTACCTCAGATCTTACAATACTTAACTGAGATGCTTCATAAGGGCCTGTCTTTCTCCTCCATCAAAATTCATGCCTCAGCCATCTCAGCTCATTATAACACAGAACCACCCCTCTTCTCTCATCCACTGCTTAAGCAGTTTCTCAGAGAGGCCAAAAATCTACGACCACCCAGGAGAGCTCCTACTCCAGCCTGGGACCTCAACTTTGTATTGGAAAAGCTCACCCTTCCTCCCTTCGAGCCAGCTGCCACTGCAGACTTAAATTCCTTTCTTGAAAATCAGCTTTCCTTTTAGCAATCACCTCAGCAAGAAGGATATCTGAATTACAGGCCCTCATGGCAGTGGAGCCTTTCATCATCTTTCATGCGGACAGGATGTCTCTCAGGACCAATCCCTCCTTCATGCCCAAGGTGGTATCCAGTGTGGCCCTTAATCAGTCCATACATTTGCCAACCTACTTTCCTAATCCACAGAACAAAGGGGAACAGATTCTGCACTCCTTAGATGTGCATAGACAACTTAGATTCTACTTGGACAGAACTAAACCTCAAAGGAAATCTGATCAACTGCTGGTGGCATTTGCTGCAGGGGCAGAGGGGAAGGCCATTTCAAAGCAAACCATTTCCAACTCAATAGGCCATTGCATTCTTTTTTTTCTACAAACACCATGGAAAACCTATCCCACAGGGGATCAGACCCCACTCTACCAGGGCTGCATCTACCTCTACAGCCTTTCTCAGAGGCGTCCCTACCAGGGACATCCTAGAAGCTGCTATTTGGAGTTCTGTACATACTTTCACCAAGCATTACCATCTGCCAATTTTCTCTAAATCCAGAGCTGGCTTTGCCACTGCAGTCTTGCAGGACCTTTTAGCTGGTCCTAATTCTATTTAAATTCCTCCTCCCATCCTTAGCTTTGGGAATCTACCCAAAAGTGATGACTGCAACAGTGAAACACGAAGAACATAGTACAGTTGTGTACACTTGCCATAAATGTAGATGCTTGAGTGTATTCACTGTTACAGTCCTGGTTACCCTCCCTTCTTTTTGGATATACCTCTACTTTCCTTTACTATCTTCAAAAGCTTTTTGGTGTATTTGCTTTTTTGTTGGAGGTATAACCTTGTATATTTATAGATTTAATTGCTTCCCATTAAGGGAGCACCTGACATCTGGGGCAAGAAAAACTGTTGTAATAGCGTCGGCTGCATGTTTTATACCCCTGACAACCTGACATCATGGAAGAAGGGACAGCAACCGATGCAGGATCCAAGACTTTGTTAATCAGGCCGACTGAGGGCTACCTGCAAGCAGATTACCCAAATGTAATGCCTGCAACAGTGAATACACTCGAGCATCTACATTTATGGTAAGTGTACACAACTGTACTTTTTTTAGAATGTGTGTGTATTTAGGCATTAAATACTTATATTTTGAATGTAAAATACTTAATCCAACAAAAATTACATAGATTGAAGTAAGTTTCAAACACTAGGTGGAAGAACTGTTTTGCATCAAAAATATATATACAAAAATATGTTAATAAAATTGAAGAGGTGGGCCATTGTCTAAGCACAATAATGCTCTTCAGGGTGTGTATTATTGTGGAAATAATGCCCTTTCAGGAGGTGTAGAGGTCCACTGCCTGAAGCATCAGGCCTCAGAACACCCCTGAGTGTGCATTATTTCCACACACTGTTTGTCATTACTGATTCCTTAAATTTGTCTGCAGTAGCAGTAATGTGGCCATTCATACCAGCCCTGCAAAACTGTAAGGTGTGTTTAGCTTAGCAGACTTACTAACATGTTATAGAATTTCAGATGTTGCCTACAAACTTGACGCGTGTTAATGAGCATATTCTGTGCAGAAATCAACAAGCCTTTTAGCAGATGGTGTAGCATTATTAGTACTTACTATATTATCTTTCATTCTGTTCCACAGTACCCCCTGTATTCCAGAAAATAAATGGAGGACATGCTGCTTGGGAGGCAGCGTATCGTGAGAATGATTACCACGATATTATCGAACGTCGTGAGGTTACGACTGGTGATTCTGTTTCATTATACTGTGATAGTAATGCCATTCCACCTCCAAAGCTTACATGGTACAAAGACAACAAACCTCTCTCTGCTGCTAGTGAAGGAGTACTGATATTACCAGGTAAGGAGTACTTATACTACCAGGTACAAGACAACAAACCTCTCTGTGCTGCTAGTGAAGGAGTACTGATACTACCAAGTAAGGAGGACTGATCCTACCAGGTACAAAAACAACAAATCTCTCCCTGCTGCTAGTAAAGGAGTACTGATACTACCAGGAAAGTAAAAAAAAAAGTTTGGTATGAATCTTCTTTTATGCAGTGGACAAAAATAAGGTGTACTGAAGAGCAACAAGTGATTATTTTCTGTTAATGCACAATTTTATGATGAATTTACCCTGAATCCAATCCGTTGGCTATCTCAGAGTTAACAGTAACTGTAAGATTATCAGGGTTCATGGTTTAGCACCTGTTTTTTATTCATAACAAGAGAGTATTTCTTTCAGGTGACTTAGCATTCTGGTTCGAGCACTAGTAACTAAAAGCGTAACAGTCACTAAGGCCTTAACAGTCAGACAGTTTAAACAATACAACAAAACTTTGTTCGTTATTGTTGCTCTTCACACACACCTGCGACACCCTTAGCCTGACAACACTTTTTTTTTCCCTTTCTCTTTCTTTTTGTTTCTCGTTTAGTTAGCTAAACCATAGCTTGTGTAGTTTACTAAGCACACACAACATCCATACATTGTAAATTATTTTCTCATAACTGAAATGGAGATTATTGCAAATTCATTTTTAATGTTAGCGTCTATCTCACAAAGATTGCTGGTTTAAACAAACTAGCATGTTGCAGATTATAACTTGTTTTCCTTCTCTGGATTTAACAAATTCCCCCAGACATCTCTTGTATTGTGATGAATTTTCTCATTAAATGTCAAAGCTGTTATCTTGTGGGTTAAATGGACACTGACTCGAATGGTGCATACCAAATTTTGATTTTAATGCAGGGCATGACCTGGTCTTCTACAGTTTGTCAGCCTCTCTCTTACGTGCACACACACACACACACACACACACACACACACACACACACACACATATACACAGTGAAGATTGTAGTACTCACAAGTTTCTTATAGCAGTGTTTTTTTTTGGCATTGACAGAGCATATGTTCTTAGGTTCCCTTCTCAAGATTGTAGCCATAAAAAGGGCAGGGTGAAGGGGGTTTCTGTCATATGTGTCAACATATAGGAGACTCCGATCAGTGTATGCAACTTAAAAAATCATATTTGACGGGTCACAGCAGTTTATAAGCTGCCATAATTCTGATTGCTTATAGACAGTATGAAAGTGGGTGCTGCACATACTGTAGGTATACTGTCCAGGGCACCAAATTGCCTTGCTACAGCTCTGCTTAAGATCATATCTTCAATAAGAAGATGCTGAAAGTGCAAGGAACATAATTGTGATCCTTTTACACACTGAGTCTGTAAGTACAAATGTGAGGTATATACACTAAGTCCAAGACTGCAGTTTGTCAGAGTAATTCTCCTTTCTCCGTTGAGAGGACTTTGAAAGTGCTGGAGTCATAATTGTGAGCTGAGGAGCTGTAAACTCTGAAGTATGGAAAAGTAAAGCCTGACTGTGTACTACTACAGATTATAGCCCTTACTCCTAGGTACAGCGATATAAGTAGTGAAAACAAAGGGGACACAGCCCTCCATATTGGGATCATACAAGATGTGAAGCATCCTCGCATGAATGTGGTAGTAGTATAACAGCAGGCTTAAGTATTCACCATAATTCGTCATGATTTATCAGTTCTGTGCCACCGAGAAAGGGAGCCCTAATTGTGAGTCAGGGGACCTATGTTTTACTATTATCCTGGCACCTGTGCAGCTGTCTGGGTGGGGTAGGATTGGAAGAGGTATTTTACCCAGAGGGAAGCAAGGGGTCACAAGTAAGAAATAACAATTCGGGTGGTGATACCAGAACATTTATTCCATTATTACAAAACACTGGGGTGATCACCATCAGATGTACTCATCTGTTACAGCCATACATCATTATACATTTGGTGTTGGGGAATGGATGAGGGATGTAAACAAAAGTCCGTATGGCCATTAGTTTGATACTGCACTGAAATGCTTCCAGCTTTTCTCAGTAAATGGGAAAACGTTCATTTCAGGCCTGGGTGGACAGGAATGACTCCTGGTGTGTGAGCTTGAGGAGAGGCTAGGTGGACAGGAATGACTCCTGGTGTCTGAGCCTGAGGAGAGGCATCAGTAGCAGCTGATGATCTGCTCCGCTGGGGCCTAAAAATATTTAAACCAAAGCAATTTGTGATTCATACTTTAGAGTTTGCACGTACAGAGTTCACAGTTCATAACAGGTGCATTAGATGTTTATCATATACAAGTAGATGGTGTGTGCAGGCACCAAATGGGTAACGCTTCATGCAAAAAAAATAGTAATGTTGTTACACTGAGCTTTAGCATTCATTATATTTTATTTCAGTTGGTGTCTAGTTTCCAAAGATAAGAAACCTGTTATTACAGGCCTAACCCTTCTGATGGAGAGTTTTCCACCTTCAACAGACAGGACAGAGAGTCCCAAGCATTCAGTGTACCCTATGAAGAGTGAAGTAAGCCCCTCGGGATCTGTTAGTACCTACCTCTGTGATACCTTATGTTGGGTCTGGCAGATATGCACTTGTTTCAGCAATGAATAAAAAGTGGGTATGTCATGCTGCCTTTATGAATTTGGAACAGGTGTACCATTATATCTCTTGGATTCATGAAGCTTTGTCCGACTGCAGCTCTTTGTTTCCAAGTAATGCTGAATCCACAGACAGACAAAACTGATGGGTGGCCAAAATTCCTTTTTTATGTTGCAATTCCATGATTGTGATAGATACTGGCCCCAAGTGATAAGGCCATGATGTCTTCCTTTACAAAAATGATTTAATATTCTTCTGCTTTCAAATAATGGGTGGCTATAAATGGAAAAATCAGTGAAATTCAGGTTTTAGGACAAATAACTTATACAAGTGGTAGCAAATTTTGTATACATTGGGAGTGAACTAACAGTCTTTTTGCTAGGTTGTAATTCTAAGGCAAGAGCTGCTGTGAATTTAAGGTGGGGAAGCTGTCCCTCCTTATTAGGCTTTGGCATTTGGTGAGAAATCCAGTGCTTTGCATGGAGGACCTTCCTCATTGATGAGACCCAGAACATCCCAGGACGTTCAGTATTTTAGTTGCTTATGAGTTCAGTACTGTAACGATGATTTATACACAAAAATGAATAACTGAAAGTCTGTAAATGGATTGTAGATGATCTGCAGTTTCCCTTATTATACCACAATATGTCCACAACTGTTAAAATGTATGTTAGGGTTTACTCAGATGCTTTTCTGGATAAGTCATGAACAGTATACAATTATCAGCATACAAGACCAGATGTCCAAAACTGCTGTGAATAATCCCAGCAGTCAAAGAAGGGTGTAAGTATTGCCTGAATACCTGGTCCCTAGATTTAACTGCCAGACTAACAAAAGTGATGATTCTGGATACCTGTGTTCTATGCCTCTGTGATGTGTCACGGATAGAGAAGTATAAGCCCTAAGTGTAGAGGAAGGTAGATTCCTCATATACCTCTTGCAGTGAAGAAATAAAGATCTCAAGTAATCTGGCTATGTAGATCCCTCATAACACCATGCAGAGAAGAAATAAAGGTATCAGACTGAGCTTCTGCAAGATCTGATGCAGATAAACCCATAGTACCTTAACAAAAACCTTTTCTGTAATCATTGCAGCGACTGTGCTAGTATTTTTAACAAAAAGCAGGAAAACCAGTTCTTGCCTGCAAAACATCCCTTTCTGATTTTTTTTTAATTCATTTCTTTGATGACCAGCTAGGTGACCTGTTCTTAAGACTCTTTTCAGCCATGACTTGGACATAGTGGCATATAATCATGCAACATTTTCTGTTCAAGGAGGTTTTACACTCGAGACTAGTACACATGGCCTGAGTAATGATATGTAATGTATGCTGTGGTTAGCACAATGTAATTAAAACAACATTGTAGAGTATGTATGTCAAACATCTTTCAGTAACAAGCAAGTAGCACCAGTTCTAAAAGTCAAGTAATTCACTGAAGTCAATTATTTCAATGTATGGAGCTATATAAAACATAAGGACAACCTGTAGGACTATGTTCAGTATTTTATTTTATTTATTTTACATTTGTTGACCGGGATAGACCGACTGGATGCATGTCCATTTTCAGCGGAGGCCCGGGGAGAAAAGCTCCAAGGGTAAGCAGATACAGCATTACATAATACCAGCATTACATAATACAGACAGACTATTTACAGAGATTACATAAGTAAGCAAGTTAAACAAGTTCCACAGGTTAGAGTTAATCCAGAGCGTAAATCAGGATTAAATTAAATTACACAGTAAATTGGTTAACAGATTTTTACACATTCTAGAGAGAGTTAGCCAGGCTTGATACAGTGACATAGCCAGTTAAGTGACAAATGTTGTTTGAGTCTAGTTTTAAATTGACCTAAGGTGGAAAGTAAGGTAATATCAGCTGGAAGTTCTAAAAGTCAAGTAATTTACTGAAGTCAATTATTTCAATGTCACTGAAGTCAATTATTTCAAAAGTATAAGGTTTATATACAACATGAGCTATGGACTGTGTGTGCATATTTACTTATTAACAACAAATGCATCAAGACCCGCTGTATTGTGGATTTCCTTAATGCATCCTAGGTTCTTGAAGTTAATAATTTCTTTTAACAGCAGGGAGCTAATTCACCCATTAGGAAATGTTTAGCCTATGTTTGTGAAACAGCTACTTGTTTAGGTGTCCTTTAGGAATTTAAGAAGTTTTTTTTCTGATTTTTTTATAGTCTGTATTTTTTATTACCTCTGTTTTCAGATGATTCTAGTTTACTGGTACAATTTTGGTTGAAGTGATTTTCTTTGATTGCTAAGCAGAATGCGGTCTGAGAAGTACAAGGTAATAGTCTCCTTGTCTTCTTAGAGAGACGGGAGAGGATTTTAAAACCGGTTTGTTCCTAAGCACAGAGCAACAGCTATGCATAAGCTCATACATAGGCGGGCAGAGCATGCAGTGTCAGAAATCTAGTTTATATAGCAATGAAATTACTCTGTAATTTTGATCATAAACTGTTCATAGGTGTGTACTAGGCTAATGGTCCTGGAGCCTTTACAAGCCTAGCCCATAGAAGTGCCCTGGCATTGTGCCGCCCGACGTTAATTTCAAGTGCCTCTATCAAGTAGAGCCATTGGAGTGATCCCCAGGGTGACCTTTCTATTTCCCATCCACTCATCAAGATTTCTCTTGAAGAGGGACAGCGAGGTGCTCTGCTTGACATGTATGGGAAGTCTATTCCATAGCATGGGCAGTCTCTGGGTGAGGAACCTGTCCCTCCAGCATGTTCTGTTGATTATGGTAATGAGGTTAATAAGGGAATTTTTCCAGTCTAGGGACTTCATATTTTTCTGCAACAGTTTCTTCCTTCTGTTGTAGAGTTTATTAATTGCACAGGACCACCAAATTGGCTTCCTTGTTTTGGAGGAGAGCGTCTTGGTTCTGTTGGATTGTGGTTTGGATACTATGGATGCTCTGAGACATATTTAAGGTAATAATAATAATAATGGCACATACTTAATTTTAAGTATAAGAAGCGTTTTGGCTAGTATATGTCTAGGCTAGAAGAAGTAATAGCTTATAAAACAGTAGGCTGCATTAACTTGGGTGTTTACTGGTGATGGTTTATAAAACAGTAGGCTGCATTAACTTGGGTGTTTACTGGTAATTTGGTCAGTATATGTTTTAAAAGTCAGGGAAGGATCTGAAGTAAATCCTGTGCATTTATGGATGTATGACTATATATCACAAATGACAATATCAAACAACAAGTGATCAAAAACAGGTAGTCTATTACCAACCAATCAAAAAGCAAACAAAAAAATTGAATTTCTACATATTTTTGTGCATGGGCCTTTGGTTGACATAAAGTAATTATTAATCTGAAGTTGTTCATATTCTTGCTATTCATCACTGATGGCTCGGAACCGAGTTGGCCTTGTACCAAGCTTGCGTGCACCAAAAGCTAAGCTGCTACCCACAATGTCCTTTACTCAGTTAACTCAGATCTCGTTTGCAGCACAGCCATATAGCAGCGTTTCACCGAGCTCTCCAGCTAAGTGATTTATCTTATACATTTACAAGTTTTTGTAAAAGTTTTTTCTTGTTTATAGCTTGTTCTTTGATATCTTTATATTCTCAGCTCTACCCACAGGTATCTCTTCCTTACCATTGCTGGTATTTTGAACTTTCTACCCTTGTGGTATCTTATTACCATTGTTGGTATTTTCTCTCTCTTTACTTTCTTCATTTTCTCCACTTTCCTCACTCACTCTTTTCCTTTTGTGTGAGAACGTGTGCTGTTATGTCTGAGAAGAAGGGAACTACAGGGTTTAAATACTGCTGCTCTTGCAGTGGTAAACTTCCGAATACTGAACTCCATGAAGAGTGTGTGTACTGTTTGGGGGTTCCACATTTGTCGGTGAAACCCCTGTGTGATATTTGTGCTAGCTTCAGTCAGAGGACGCTGAATGAACGTTGTAATAAACTGATTTTGAAGGGCCTGCTTGCTTCGCCTTTTTCAGAGGCTATTTCTGCGACGGAGGTCTCATCCCCTCCTTCTGTGGATAATAAACGTCCTAGCTCTGACCTTTCTTCACCGGCCGGTGACAAAGGTAAAAGCCGTAAACACAAGGCCCACAAGTCAGCCTCAGAGCACTGTTCTGCCTCCTTGGTTCCGACTACTACATTGGTTCCAAGCTCGACTCCAGCGAAGCTTACCAAGGTCGCGTTGTCGGCACCTACCCCGGCACTGACAACTACGGCTCCGTCTACTGCCTCTGTTCCAATCAGCTTATCTATTTCTGTCTCAGCACTAGCATCACCCATTTCTGCTCCGATACCGGTTCCAACAACAACCTCGGAACCATTTTTGTCATCCACCCCTGTTGTGACCTCGGCTCCAAGCCCGTTCTCAGCTCCAACCATACCGTTGTTGCCGGTTTCTAAATTAGAATTGTCAGTGCCATTTTGTGATACACCACGGACCCGATACTCGTCGACTATGGACTTGTTTGCCCGGACAAGCCTGCAGCCCCTTTTTGGACTGGCCTGATTCCCCCTCAGGGGCATTGGTGAGATCCACCAAGAGCCTTTCTGAATTGGATGTGGTGTGCCTTTTTGACCAGCTGCTGACCGCCAGGGGAATTTCAAATCTGCCTAGACCCTATCCCACTCCAAACTTTGGGTCTATTACTCCAGCAACCCCTACTTACTCTCCTCCCTTGGATCCCTCGGTTCCAAGGCTCATTTATTCAACTTTTTCTAGAGGACCCCCTTTCCTCGGCACCAATAACGACAGTGTCTGAGGCCCTGAGGCCCCTTTGGGTGTCGGTTTCGTCGGAACCCACCCTTCCTCAATCTCATGCTTGGAGGGTGGAACCTCCGGTTCCGGTATGGGTTCCGATGGTATTGTCAGTCCCGACTTCGGATCTGAGGGTGACTACCATGCCGAGTTTGCTTGAGGCTCTGTCTCTGGGAGTGGACCGTGTGAAGCAGGGTGTGACTCTGGTTCCGATTTTGTCTTCTTCGGTTCCGGGCTCCCACTCCTCTTTGGGCGGGCCTGCTTTCCAGGTGATGGAGAAGGTGCTTGCTTCTAGCAATCCTCCTACATTGGTTATCCCCCCAGTTCCTTCTGAGCTGCAGCTGTCAAAGGTCACCCCCTCAGGACTCTGAGAGCACAAGGCCCAGGAAACCCCTACCCAGGGTATTTCCCTTTCTGAGTCTTCAGATGCTCCCACTGAAGAACCCCCTCGGAAATGGGTGTGTAAGAGGAAACTCATGGACTCCCCAGAGGGAGTCCCTCATGGAAGATACAGACTATGATGATGGGGAAGGGTCCCCATGATCACCCCCCTTTGGAGACATCTTGGCAATCTTGAAACAGAGGGGTGACTGGAAGCCCTCCAACCCTTCCTCAGAGGAATCCGTATTCCTACAGGCCTTTCGCTCTCAGCCCTCTACTTCTTGGGTGACCCCCCCCCCTGCAGATGAGTTGGTTAAGATCATCGTGCTATGGGCATGGAAGAACCCGGACTCCATTGAGGCAATCCCCAGGAGATCAGACAAGGTACTCTCCCCTCCATAGGATCAACCCCATTGGTCTAGAGGTTTGCCAGTGGATGCTATGGTGGTGGTGGCAGCCACGGAAAAGGACCTTGCTGAAAAGGGTCCTGCTGTTCACCCACCCAACAGAGAGTCCCGGGCAGTAGACAGGTTAGGGAAGCAAGTTTTTGCATCAGCGACCTTTCTAGTTAGGTCTCTGAACTTTTTGGCACATTTTACGAGGCTCCAGAGAGATTTTATCTCCGAAGTCTCCAGAACTCTAGTGGGCCAAGTATCGGATGGAGCACGAGATAGTTACTTCCAACTTGCCACCCTAGAGTCAATATCCAATTCATCCATGAGGTTGCTGTCCCATGCAATTGAAGGAGCAGCTAGAGCTGCGGGTGCAGGCGTAGTCATGAGACGCCACACCTGGATGCGCATTTGTGACCTCACGGACTCCTTCAAGTCTTCCTTTCTAAATGCCCCTATCGAGCCATCAGCTCTGTTCAGTGCTAAGGTCAAGGATACATTAGCCAGGTGCGAGCAAGACAGGAAGACCTTGTCTGCTGTTGGCCTATACTTTTCCAAACCTCATCGTTCCTTCTCCAGGAATCAGAGGGGTGGGAAGATGTGGCACAAGAAGTCTCAAGGTCATTTCCGAGACGCACATGGTGAGGACTCCTCCAGAGGCAGAGGGGGTTCCAATAATGGAAGACATCCCTTTCGGGGCAGAGGGGGTCCCCGGAATCAGGGCTCCAGAGATTCCTTCTTGGGTAGACCGTATCAGCACTTCTGAGGCACTGCTCAATTGCTTTCCTCTGGAAGCAGTCTGGGCACGTTTTTCTCCAACCTGCCTGGCTCTCCATTACAAATGATCAGTGGGTGCAGAGAATCATTACCAGAGGCTATCACATTCCCCTAATATCTTATCCAAGACCTCCAAAATCCCTTCCAGATGTTCCACCCAGTCAATGGAAGGAGGCAGCTTCCGAGATATGAAATCAATGTCAAAAATGAGCCATCCAACAGGTCCCCCAGATCAGTGTGGATCAGGGGTTCTACTCAAGATTCTTTTTGGTGCCAAAGAAAACAAGGGAACTGGAGGCCCATTTTGGATCTCAGCCAACTAAACAAATCTGTAGTTCAGAACAAATTCTGCATGGTCACGATTCAAACCATTCTCCCCTTTCTGTGGGAAGGTGTGTGGATGTACTCATTAGATCTCTGGGATGTGTATTACCATATCAAGATGGACAAGTGCTCCAGGAGCCGCCTCCGCTTCCGGTTGGGAGCCAGTCACTACCAATTCAGAGCCCTACCATTCGGTCTCTCAGCGGCCCCCAGAGTGTTCACGAAATGCCTTGCAGTGGTAACAGCTCATCTGAGACTTCAGGGATTCCAGATGTTTCTGTACCTAGATGATTGGGTCCTCTCCACCCCCACCAAGCGTCTTCTTGTCAGGGCCCTCCGCTACACCCTGGTTCTAGCGGAGTCACTAGGCATCACCATACATTGGGAGAAATCCAACCTTCAACCCTCACAACAAGTGGAATTCATAAGGGCAATATTCAACACCCAGTTAAGCTTGATTTCACTTCCTCTCCACAGGCTTCAGAGACTAAGGGCACAAGTTCAAGTGATACTCTGTCGAAGAAAGGTGTCTGCAAGGGAAGTTCTCCAAGCCTTGGGCTCTATGGCTGCAGCCATCCCTATTGTTCCCTTAGTCAGACTACACATGAGATTACTACAATGGCTCCTTCAGGCCCAGTGAATACCCAATCTTCACCCCCTGAGCTCACAGATTCTCATTGCCAACACTTGCAAACTAGATCTTCTCTGGTGGATGAGTATGGACAAAAATCTTTGGTATTGCCCCTTCCAGTCTCTCCAGCCCAGCACTGCGGTGACCACGGATTCTTCCCTGATAGGGTAGGGGGGGCCACTTCCAGGGAAAGTCAGTCCAAGGCATGTGGTCTGATGTAGAGGTCAACTTGCATATCAATGTCCTGGAGTTGAGTGGTGCTATTGGCGTTGCAAGCTTTTCATCCGCTCCTTCTGTCCGGAATTATTTCTGTCCAATCGGACAACATGTGCATGCTCTGGTACATAAACAAACAGGGAGGGACCAAATCCTATCCCCTATGTCGCAAAGCCATGAGAATCTGGCAGTGGGCAATAGCTTTCAACTGCTTTCTAATCACAATGCATATCCCGGGGAGCTCCAACGTGATTGCGGACAAGCTGAGCAGATGCATTCTCCATCCTCATGAGTGGTCTCTCAATCCAAGTGAGGCAGTGGAAACTTTCAGCCATTGGGCCAACCATGATGCGACCTTTTCACCTCCCCCTCAAACACAAAATGCAGCACTACTTTGCCCTCATTCCGAGTCACTGAGAGACCCTTTGAGCCACGATTGGCCCACGGGTCTCCTTTATGCTTATCCTCTGATTCCCCTTGTTCTAAGGCAAGCTATTCAGTTGAGAAGCAAAGTGATCCTTTGACCTCATCTGTTACAACCTCCTTGGATCCTAGTCACTTGTCAGGGCCTCATATCTCACCCACAAGGGCTGACTCCCCCAAATCTGTCCACTCTCAAGCTGACAGCTTGGTTTCTCCACTTCCATTAGTTACCAGGCAGGAAACCCTCTCTTCACCCGTATGAGATATTATCTTGGCCTCTCATAAACCATCTACCAGGAAACATTACAGGGACAAATGGAAAAGATTCTCTATTTGGTCACGTAATCCAAAGCTAGACCCGTTCTTAGCCCCTGTAGCCACTATTCTTCATTATCTGGTTGAACTGTTTGACAATGAGGCCTCAGCTTCCACCATTCAAACCCATCTAGCAGCTGTTTCCAACTTCCATAATGGGTCAGATGGAGTCCCACTCATTTCCTCTCACCTTTGCAAGACCTTCCTCAAGGGTATTTTCCACAGCAGGCCTCCCATCAGACAGCCGGTGGAGGCATGGAATCTGCCCTGGGTTCCGCAGTGTCTTTCTCTGCCCCCTTTTGAGCCAGCTGCAACATGTGATTTAAAATTCCTGTCATGGAAATCCTTATTTCTGGTGGCTATAACTTCAGCCAGAAGAATCTTTAAATTACAAGCATTATGTATGAAGAGCCCTTATCTGATCTTTCATAAGGACAGAGTATCACTTCGTACTAACCCATCCTTTCTCCCCAAAGTGGTTTCTGACTTTTCCATTAACCAGTCCATTGAGCTCCCTGTGTTCTTCCCAAATTACTCAGGGAGAATACTGCCTACATTCCTTGGATGTTCATAGACAGTTACGTTTCTATCTGGACAGAACTAAATCCTTTCACAAGTCGGACCAGCTTTTCATTTCCTTTGCAGGTCCTAGAATAGGAGGTGCAGTTTCGAAAGTTGCTTTATCTAAATGGCTGAGGGATTGCATTGCCTTCCCATATTCACTTAAGGATGGATCTAAGCCTGGCCAAATAAAAGATCACTCAACTAGGGCTATTGCAGCATCAGTTGCCTTCCTCTCTAGGGCCTCCATGGATGACAATTGTGCAGCTGCCATTTGGGCTAAGCGCAGAGCGGTCTTTGGTTCAATGGTTCTCAAAAATGTTCTTCCATAAGGGCCACCCAGGTTCTTCAAGTAGCTGGGGGCTTGGTCCCATCAGTGATGAATAGGAAGAAGATTAACAACTTCAGATAAAGAAGTTATGTCTAACCATAACGTTCCATCTGAGTTGTTGATCTTCCAGTCATCACACCCTCCCACTGACCCCCTCCAAAGGTTCCTGGTGGATCTTCTGGGTCTTTGTGGTGTACTAGGGTTTCTGCGCAGAGATGGCCTCTGACTTATTTCTTCTTCTATATGTTGCATGCAAACTTGATCTGAGGTAACTGAATAAAGGGCATTGTAGGTAGCAGCTTAGCTCGAGAGTTTTTGGTGCATGCAAGCTTGGCATAAGGCCAACTCAGTTCTGAGGGCTCGGAACCGATCCCTATCAGTGATGAAGATCAACAACTCGGAACGTTATGGTAAGACATAACATCTTTTTTAGAAAGATTGAAGACAAACAGTGTCCTTAAACCATGTTTTTCTTATTCCCCATGGGTGCCTGATTTACTTTTGGAGACCCAGGATTCAGTTTTGTCAGTCTTGTTTCTTATACCTTGAGTTGTCATGTGGCAAATTTTGACTGAATCAATGGAATGCATTTGGAAACAGTGAAAGTTGGAAGAGGTTTTATTCAGGTTTATTTGGTGATACAGAGCTTGGGCTTCGGTAGAGGGAGATATTACATATTTTATGCATAATTTAAGAAGACATAAAAGTGTTTTAGAGGTTGTACAGGTGAACAAGAGAGGGGGGCCTTGGGAGACCAGACTAGAATATAGGGAAGTATTTTGGCAACTTTTTCTTGAAGCAAACAGGTGGCCAGGTATGAATGAGATGGTCTCCCTGGCCCCTGTCTTGAAATTAAGAGCTGCTAAGCTTTAATATATCAAAGCATTTGTTAGTTTTAAAGCATTTGATATTTGAAATTATCTTCTTCTTCGTTCGGATGCTCCCGTTAGGGGTTGCCACAGCAGATCAACTGTTTCCATTTCTTCCTGTCCTCTGCATCTTGCTTTGTCACACCAACCATCTGCATGTCCTCTCTCACCACATCCATAAACCTTATCTTAGGCCTTCCTCTTTTCCTGTTATCTGGCAGCTTCATCCTTAGCATCTTTTTCCCAATATACTCTGCATCCCTCCTCAGCACATGTCCAAACCAGCGTAATCTTGCCTCTCTAGTTTTGTCTCTAAACCTTCCAACCTGGGCTGACCCTCTAATATACTTATTCCTAATCCTGTCCATCCTTGTCACATCCAGTGCAAATGTTAACATCTTCAACTCTGCCACGTCAACATTTGAAATATTTATGTATTTTTTACTTGAAACATTTATCAGTAATTGTTATTGGTCTAAACACCCTAAGTTTTATATTTTATATTTTTAACATTTTATATTTTTAACATTTTTATAGAAGTGCATACAATAATGTGGTGTAACAATCTCAAATGTTGTTAACTATTATTTATTAGGGATATATTTATTCTCATCTAAGATTTATTAACTATTAGAATTGTGTATTTTGTATTTGATGTAAACAGTTTATTGAACGTGATTTATTATTTAGTGGTTTTAACTGGGGCAATCAAGTATGTGCAAGATAAAATGTTTTCATGCAAAATTACAGCTAATTAGTTCTAATTAATTGCACTATAAGAATGATTAGTGGATTATGATGCATTATCTGATGAAGTTATAGACGAAAACATACTGGTTGTGGTCAGCATTAGTGAAGTGTTTTAGATTTCGGTGCTTACTCAATAAACATGGTTTTGGGGTTACGGCTGTCCGAGTGCTTGTTCTTTTGTTTGATAAATAAAAGTGCATTGAATATTTACTTATCCATTTAGGGAAAAGAAAACAAGCTTAGGTAGTAGCTTTATTCTTTTCTGAAGCTGTTGTCATTTTAAAGGTATTCTACATTTATCAGTTTTGAGTAGAAGGCTGGATGGTTTAACAATGAGTGAGTTATTTTAGGGAGATGATTGATAACATTTTGAGGATGGTACTTATTGGTATCAGTTAAAAAAACATATAGGAGTAGGAGTGTGAAGATGATAGTTATTAGGATATCAGTGTGCCTTGTGTTGTGAACAAGTGATTAATTTATTTATTTTATTTGTCTTTTACTGGGAAAGTCTAACTGGGTAATGCCCATTTCCAGCAGAGGCCTGGAAAGAAAAGCTCCATTTATTTATATTGTATTATACTAAGTTCCAGTCAAATACAGAGTTATTATATTTCTAGTTAGATTTATACATTCTAAAATTTTACAGAGGCGGAAGTTACGAAAGAGAAAACACACATGCAACTTAGTGGATTCTATAGGTAGAAGTTATATATAAAAATTATGTCATTTCAGTAAGAGATTGAGAATATTATATTTAAGGAGAGTATTTAGAGAGTATCTTGCAATGAACAAAAGTTTAACCTTGTGATAAGCATGTACAGGTCCGGGATTGGTTAAGATGTTGTTTAAGCAGTGGTTTAAAACTATTGAGTTTGTCAGAGTTTTATTTGCATGGGGATACTTTTCCAGAGTCTAGCAATGTGTTGGGAGTAGAGCAAGTCTCCTGCAACATTATTTGACTTATTTGTAAATAATAAGAATTTGTTACTGGACCTGAGGACCCTGGTGGGACAATAGAACAGTAATAAATTTTGTATTGCTGGGTATTTTTTGGATGATGAATGAGTTTGTGTGCTGTAGCTAGTTGTGAATATGTTAGACAGTTGTGCAATTCAAGCCAGTTTAATTTCTTTAAGTGAAGACAATGGTATATTCTATGAGGGAGACTGGTTTCAAATTTAGCTATTTTATTATAGCAGGAGGCAAGTTTCGTTGAGTGTTTGTTTGTTAGGATAGGAGCGGCGTATAAGAGAGTCGGCAGTAAGAAGGTGGTGGCTAGAGTTTTTCTTGCGGTATCTGTAAGGAATCCATTGATCGTATAAAGGGAGTCTAGTTTCTGGTGTGTAGATTTAATAGTGTGTAGTATATATTCAGTTGTATTCCTGTTGAAATGTCAACACTTGTATTGCCAAGTTTTGACAAGTCAGAAAAGAAACGACTGAAAACCTGGAAGAAGAGCGAATCTTGAAGATCACTCTTCTCTTTTAAACTTCTTTTTGCACCCCTTGAACTTATACACCAAGACACCCCATACCTCAGAGAAAAGGAAATATTCTGAGAAATGGACATCTCAGACTTAAGTCCTTTTTTTCCATCTATTTCGAGACTCACTCTAGCAGGTCCTGACATTTCAAATGGTTACTGATTTAATTGAGTTGTAAAGCTTTATGATATAATTATACATAATACAGAGTATCTAGAGAGCTGATGCCATCAGTACAGTAGCTATTGTGGAAAAGGTGGTCAAAAGGAATAGTTTAGAGGTGGGTAAAGACCAATGGGTTGGTGTGGAAGGGATGAATCTGAAGGAGTAACTGTTTAAATGTGAGCGGTGAGGGTAACTGGATGATAGTGAATTAGCATAGTAAAGGGGATATGTCGGAGTGCTTTTAAGGACAACTAATGGTGAGTAGAGTATGAGTCAGTTAGGGGAAATCAGGATGGGGGCAAGAAGTTGCTGTAAAGGAAATGATGTGGGGTTGGCTGGGTAAGGTAGTAGGGTACAAGGAGTGAAGCAGCCCTGTTTGTAGTAAGGCAGTGCAGAGCAGGGATCAGCCGAAAGTCATGGCCTACCATAGAAAATGATCAGTAAAGTGGAGGCACACAGACACAGGAGGACAAAAAGAATAGTAACTGCTTATACTAGCACAACCTGTGAGCTGCATTAAGAATAAACATAAACTGTGCCTATCAGCTGGTTTTAATTTGGAGATTAAATTAGCAGGGGAAAGCAAATGTAAAGTGTTCCAATTAAAGGCAGGGACCTCAAGGATATCAGTAATGTGGAAGCATGGTATAGAATGAAAGGAAGGTCTTTAGAAAAGTGAAGAGATAATCAGTTTAAACAGACAACACAAACTCAAGTTTTTCTGCCTATGAACTGTTTAAAAGGGAGCTCATGTTGTAAGAAATAATTTGTGTGGTATTCTTTTATTTATGTCCCAGTCTGATGCTGGCAGGCTTCAGTGTCTTTCCTTAACTCAAATGTAAATATAAAATTGTTTATGTAACATGCTGACATAAATGGTCTTAAAGAATTCTGCAAAAAAAAAAAAAACTATCTAGTTTGAGTCGTTTTGCCTTGAGTTGAGAAAAGTACATGTTAGAGCTCCTTCTACATAGATTGGAGGGGGGCTCTCCAAAATTTCCCTGTTGTTCTTCAGCAATTTGGGCACCACCAAGGGCCTGAGGAAGCTTTCCAGGCAGACTACAGTGAGGTCTATGCCACATACAAATTTGTGAAAACTGATGATCAGTCCCTTGTGTATCCCATTCAGTGAATAAACAGTGTCCCTGCTCTTGGTGTCCTTAAGATGTGTCATGTGATGCTGCATGGACTGTACTTTAATTCAACATCATGAACATTTATATGTCAGTGAGTACATTTAGTAATTTGTCCTCATTCTGTCAAGTCCCATTACAGACTCCCATCTAATGCCAGCTGGTTCTGAGATTTAACGTCTATGATGGCTTGTTTGCACTCTGGACCCTCTATTACATTTAAGAATTTGAAATTTATGACACTACTCTTTTCAGTATTTTTGTCACTGTGCCTGCTGACCATCGAGCCCAAACCATTTGTTTTTGGCTCATTCATTCCTACATATTAATGACAGTCCCAGTACAGTATGACCATACTACAGACACTCGTGAGATTTGCTTACATCCTTGTTCATATCCTTCCTGACAACTGAGGGTATTTTTATATGCTCTAACACCACACCCTTGCTTGTGATATGGACAACTGTATCATTACAAGGCCTAACTATGCCCTTCTATCCTGCATGCATACTCGTTCACAGAAAACAAGGGTTAGTGTCACTGGCTTGTAGCCAAAGCCCATGTGTTTATCAGTTCTGGCTGCTCCCTGCTCATGCAAACTTCCTCTTGTTCTGAAGAAACTGGACAAGCCAGCCAGGTGTCATTGGACAGCCACCACAGAACTGTAAAGTATGCCACTGACTTCCATACTCCTCTGTCCATCCTGCCCATCTGCCTAGCCTCTGCTTGAGCTCAGCTTATCTGGGTTGCAGTGACAGTTTTGCCCTTCTGTGCCACAGAGCCAGATCGACGACAGTTTGTACTGTAAATGATCCAGCTGTTTGCTGCATCTCATTCTCAGTTAAGCTGTCTAGCTTTAATGGCAGTCTGACACAAATGCCTTTAAGTCTCCCTCAAAAAGTGATAATATTGTCAACAAAAGGCATCCTTGTGGTTTTCCAGATGTTTCTGGATGATAAAAAATCATTTTACTTATGTATTAGCATTTCTTTGCTAGTTCTGTTATTTTTCTAAAAAAACGGAGATCCCAGGCAAAGAAAAAATCAGCAAACAAATTTATTCTGTTAAGCGCTTTTCGTCATCACTCATAGGATGACTTCTTCAGACAAATGATTAAAACAAAAACCTCAGCTTTTATACCATCCTTTGTAAATCAATTAAACAATTAACTAATTTCATTAGTAGTTAGCATTGAAATGCAACTGAGAGTATAAATGTACAGATACAGAATCAAGAAACATTTTTATATAAGATTAAATAATCTTTATGCAGTCGGAAATAAATGGTTACAAGACATGGCAGGTTCTAGATCCCTATAATTAATGGACTTGGAAAGACAATTGAAATCCCCCTTGACCACTATCCACTTCATCTTCTGTAAAGTCAGATAATTTACTTAAGAGCTACCAGGCCATTTTAAGACCCAACATGGGATGAATTTCCAGAATAATTCTGTGATCCATTAGCTTTGCTTTGAGAGCAGTCAGTATACTCAATCTATTTTCTAGTAACTATATTCTTTGAAATAGGCCTTTTGAGTATATCAAACAAACAGTCCACTCATGTATGTCTTAGTTAAAAGATTAAATTTTTTTATTTGCTAACCGAATAAATTCACTAGACACAAGGCTGTGGAAATGCACAACATTAGGAAAAAGTCTGAAAATCCAAAGAAGGGTACCCCCTGTGTTTAATGTTGATGCTCTTCATGTTTCACTGTTGCAGTCATTACATTTGGGTTATCTGTTTGCAGTAGCCCTCAGTCAGCCTGATTAACAAAGTCTTGGGTCCTACATCGGTTGCTGTCTCTTCTTCCCTGACAGCAAAAAAAGTTGTCAATTGCTGAGAGTAGGCTAAAACACTTTAAATTCTTTTAATAGTCCACAAACAAACAGTATAGGTAAGTGCTTTCGCAGTTGCCTGCTTCCTCAGACCTTAATACAAAGACAATTAATCAAGATGCATTTATACATTACTACAGCCAATGATACCAATTTAGTTAATGAGGCAAATTCCTTTTCCTAAGAACAGGTTTTAAAGAGACGGCACTGTGCATTAGTCAGTTTCTTATTACGTATATCATTATGAGTCTACCCCTAGGTTTAGTTTTAAAAACTGTAAAAACCTGAAGCAGCGACTTTGTTACAAGTAGAACAGATGCAAGGAACATCTTGTATCACAACGCAGGGGAACTCACGCATGTAGAGCTTGCAAACCCTGCCCTAGTATTTGGCCAGTTTGTATGGTGATGCATCCCATTTCTAAGGAGCCTATAGAACTCTCATTCTATGCAGATTGTTCCACTAGAAACATAGTATATATGGCTAAGTGTAAACTATGTGAATGTTTCTATGTTGGAAAAACTAATCGTATGTTGAAGGAGAAGGTACTGGAACATCTTAATGATATACGCAATAAGAAACTGACTAATGCACTGGCAAAGCATGTCTTAGAAGCAGGAGACAACCATAGTTTTAAATTCTTAGTGCTACAAAAAAATCTTAGAAAATTTAAGAGAAGGTGATGTGAGTAATGAAACGTAATGTGTGGAACTCAGGTGCATAATTGATTTTAAAGCATATGCCCCTCCAGGTCTGAACAGTGCCATCTCTTTAAAGCCTGTTCTTAGGAAAAGGAATTTGCCTCATTAACTAAATTGGTATCATTGGCTGTAGTAATGTATAAATGCATCTTGATTAATTGTCTTTGTATTAAGGTCTGAGGAAGCAGGCAACTGCGAAAGCGCTTACCTATACTGTTTGTTTGTGGACTATTAAAGAATTTAAAGTGTTTTACCCTACTCTCAGCAATTGACAACTTTTTTTGCTGCAGCATATACTTTTTTTTGGTTTGTCTGATGAGTGGCACTATATTTTTTACATCTTCTTCTGTGATATCAGGTCGCCAGGGGTATAAAACGTGCAGCCAATGTCATTACATCCATCTTTCTTGCCATGTGGTACCCGAAGCAGAAGCAGTTCACAAGTGCCGGTCGGCCAACTCCTGAAATTTTCATTTTCGAGTTTCAGAACCAAATTCTTCAACTAAAAGCTAAGTACCCCGTTGGGGAAACTTTTTCTTGCTCTAAACCGATGTCAGTAAAAGTAAATAATTGCATTTCTTGTGGAAAGCAAATACCTCGTAAAGATTTTCATTTGTACTGTATTCCTTGCCTAGGCCCTGACCACGACGTACCTCACTGTCGGTTTTGTGCCTTATTTAAACCACAAACTATCTGTCGTCGGTATATTTGCACTTCTAAATTTTTTGGTGCTCGGTTCAATTATCCTGATAAGCCATCCGACTACCGACATTCTGAAAAAACGCAAATATAAAGACAGAGACAGGCCGCCCAGTTCACCGGTACTCTGTGAGGTGCTTTCGCAGCCCCTGATACCCAGTACTTCAGATTCGCAGGCCTCTACTGAGACCCATTCGGAGTCCGGTATGGTGCGAGATGCTTCAACTGTAGAACCTGCGGATGTCTCTACCTTGGATGGGTCCAGAGCCGCTGTGCAGGCACCGGCTTCTGATGGTGTATTCAGGCCTACTGACTTGCATATTAAACCGGCGCCATCTTCTTCTTCAAGGCCTAAAACTCGAACCATGCCTAGGAAACCGACTCCCTGACCGCATGGTCAGGCCTCTATGCCTAAAGAACAAATGATAAGAATGACTGAAGACCTTATTACTTTAATCAGGGGAAGCCAACCTTCCCCCTCTGAGACCTAGGACTGAGTTTGCTTATGATTCTTCTGACGAGGATTCTGAAATTTCTGTTTCCTCTGATGACCAGGATTTACTCTTATCTACCTATGAGGATTCTGATGCTGAGGACTCTATTCCCTCTGTTTCCCCCCCAGAAGATTTCTCTTTTGGTGAAACCTTGCATACTCTCAGGGAGATTTTTCATTGGGAAAGTCATGATTTCTCTTATTCTAGAAAGAGGCTTAGGGATTTCTTACTGCTGCCACAGCACAGGCCTTTAGCTATACCTCCTGTACTGGACATTGTTGATAATGCCTTTTCGGAATCTAGCATGGCCCCTGATTCTTTACCTCCTACTTCCAGAAAACCTGATAGATATTACAGGGTTCCTGACTCTCACAAGTTCCTTTTCAAAAATCCTACTGCGGATCCTGAAACCATTTCACAAGGACGTAAGGGCATTAAAGCTACTACTGCCAAAAATCCTACCCCCTCTGATAGAGACTCCAGGGCATAGGATAGATGTGGTGAAAAGGTATACACTTCTACAACTTTGGCCATTAGGGCCTTGAATTGCCATTTTCATATGTTAAAGTATCAGCTGCATATTATTGGATTGCTTAAACAGAAAACAATGTTGATTCCTGATTGTGCTGAAAATAAGGATTTACAGGATTTTATGCATTCTGCTGAACAAGTTGGTAAACATACATTGCAATGTGGTTTTGATTCACTAGAGGCATCTTGCAGGGCTGCGGTAACTGGGTCTGTACTTAGAAGGCATGCTTGGTTTAAGGAGCAATCCTTGCCAGATCATGTTAAAGTGAAATTACTGGATTCTCCCTTAAATCAGGGCCACCTGTTTGGCAACAAGGCAGAAAAAGTTCTTAAAAAGATGGAGGAAAAAGCTAAATCTAGGCAAACTGTTAAAGAATTTTTACAAGTACAGCTTCCAAGATTTAGTAGGCATTGGCCTTCTAAGAATTGGTCCTTTCCTGCCTCTTCCAGACCTTCTCAGTCCAAACCCAGATCCAGCAGAGCACCCAGACTTCGGTCCCAGGGGACGCACAGGACTAAGCAGTGAGGGGGCCTCCACTTCCAAATTTGGGAGTAATAAAATTCCCCCCTATGGTAAAATGCCTCAATGACTTATTTTTAAGGCTTCCAAGCACTTCTCAACTGACTACCCCTTTGGGGGGAAAGATTGCACTTCATGCAAAGAACTGGGGACTCATTACCCAGGACAAATGGGTTTTAAATATAGTGTCCCAAGGATACAGATTTCACTTCCACATGTCGCCAACTCCATGCAGTTGGCTGGATCTACCTCCAAAGCAGTGGGCAGAGGCCCAAAAGCAAGTACTCTCTCTCTTAAGCAAAGGGGCTATTCAATTGGTACCAGAAGAGAAAAAGGGACACGGTTTCTACTCAAGATTTTTCCTGGTACCCAGAAAAGACAATTCATGGCATCCTATCCTGGACCTGCCTACTCTAAACACCTTTTTGGAGATTCCAAAATTCAAGATGCTGACTCTTCACCAGTTGCTTCCTATGCTAAGTAAAGATGCGTGGTTGGCAACTCTAAATTTAAAGGAAGCATACCTGCACATTCCAATCAGGGAATCTTGCAGAAGATACCTACGCTTCAAAGCAGGCTACATGCACTATCAGTTCTCTGCACTGCCCTTTGGCTTATCTACTGCGCCCAGGGTATTCACAAAGTGCCTAGCTCCAGTCATTGCATTTTGCAGGCAAAGAAGTATTCAAATATACCCTTACCTGGACGATTGTCTAATTCAGGCAGAAAGCCAGGACATACTTTTGAAGCATCTGGCTTTTGTACAAAGAGTGCTAACTTTTCTGGGGTACACCATAAACTAAAAGAAATCACACCTGGTACCCTGTCAACAAATTATATTCCTGGGAGCAAGCTTGAATACAACTTCCCAGAGGGCTTTCCTCACACCAGAGAAAAAAATTAATTTGACAACCTACTTCAGACAAGTGGTCACAAAAACCCTGCTATCTGCAAGGCAAATACTACAAGCCTTGGGGTTCATGGCCTCCTGCATTCTTCTAATTCCATATGCAAAACTGCATATGAGGAAACTACAATGGTATCTAAAAAGCCTGTGGTGTCAATATTCTCAGGATCTAGAAGCAATGATTCCTATCATTCTTTGTCTATGCCTAGAGTTCCTTTGGTGGGCAGAGGCCTGCCACCAAAACAAGGGTCTACCATTCACACTACCCCCTGCCACCCAAACCCTAACAACAGACGCATCAGACTATGCATGGGGGGGTGCACCTGGCAGGGAAGTGCATTCAGGGCAAATGGAACCCAATTCAAATGCACCTTCACATCAATCATAAAGAAATGTTAGCTGTACAGAATGCTCTGACAGCCTTCAAGGACCACATTCTTCCAGGACAATTAATAGTAAAGACAGACAACACCACTGTTATGTGGTACATAAACAGGCAGGGGGTACACATTCTTACCCCCTCTGCAGAATAGCCATGGCATTGTGGAACACAGCCTTGAGCTACCAAGTACACATCTACAAACTCAATTCCTGCTAGGAAACCTAAATACACTTGCAGATGGACTAAACACAACCCTCATGGACCCACACGAGTGGAAACTGGAACCAAGGATTTTCAACATGTTGACAAGCAAATGGGGGAGACCAGATATAGACCTGTTTGCCTCCCCCAGAACTTTCAATTGGAAAAATTTTGTGTAAAGACTCCCCACAGACAAGCTGGGAAAGTGGATGCTCTGTCCTTCGGCTGGACAAACCTGTCATTTTATGCCTTTCCTCCACTGCCTCTGCTCTCCAAAGTACTACTAAAAATCAAACAAGACAAACGAAGGATGATTTTGATTGTGCCAGCCTGGCCATGCTAACACTGGTAACCCCTCCTGCGCAGTGTGTCAATGTTGGCCCCATGGCACCTACCTCAGACTCCTACCCTGCTGTCTCAGCAGGAGAACCAGATTCTGCACCCACCACTTCAAACACTGAACCTAGCAGCCTGGCTAATTACCTAAGCTCTCCTTTATCATCCCTCAGTAAACCAGTGATGGATGTCATTTTAGAGGCAAGGAGGCCTAGTACTAGAAAATCTTATGCTGAAAAAAATGGAAAAGATTCTGTGCCTGGAACAAATCTCAAGGGTTGAGCACAGCAGTGCCAAATTTACCTCAGATTTTACAATACTTAACGGAGATGCTTCACAAGGGCCTGTCTTTTTCCTCAATAAAAATTCACACCTCAGCCATTTCAGCTCATTATAACACAGAACCTTCCCTCTTCTCTCTTCTACTGCTCAGGCAGTTCCTCAGAGGGGCCAAAAATTTAAGACCACCCAAGAGAGCTCCAACTCCAGCCTGGGACCTTAACTTTGTATTGGGGAAACTCACCCTTCCTCCTTTTGAGCCAGCTGCTACTGCAGATTTAAAATTCCTTTCTTGGAAAACAGCCTCCCTTTTAGCCATCACTTCAGCAAAAAGGGTATCTGAATTATAGGCCCGTATGGCAGTGGAGCCTTTCATCATCTTTCATGCAGACAGGGTGTCCCTCAGAATCAATCCCTCTTTCATGCCAAAGGTGGTATCCAGTGTGGCCTTTAATCAGTCCATTCATTTGCGTACCTTCTTTCCTAATCAACAGAACAAAGGGAAACGGATACTGCACTCCTTGGATGTGCACAGACAACTTAGATTCTACTTGGATAGGTCTAAACCTCAAAGGAAATCTGAACAACTGCTGGTGGCATTTGCTGCAGGGACAGAGGGGAAGGCTATTTCAAAGTGAACCAACTCCAAATGGATAGGCCATGACATTCATTTCTGCTATAAGCACCATGGAAAACCTATCCCACAGCGGATCAGATCCCACTCAACCAGGGCTGCATCTACCTCTACAGCCTTTCTCAGAGGCGTCTCTACCAGGGACATCCTAGAAGCTGCTACCTGGAGTTCTGTACATACTTTCACCAAGCATTGCCATTTGCCAATTTTCTCTAAATCCAGAGCTGGCTTTGCCACTGCAGTTTTGCAGGGCCTTATAGCTGGTCCTAATGCTATTTAAATTCCTCCTCCCATCCTTAGCTTTGGAAATCTACCCAAATGTAATGACTGCAACAGTGAAACACGAAGAACATAGTACAGTTGTGTACACTTACCATAAATGTAGATGTTCGAGTGTATTCAGTGTTACAGTCCTGGTTACCCTCCCTCCAGCCCCCTCTTCTCTCCTTTTCAATGCTTAAAAGCTTTTTGGTGTATTTGCTTTTTTGTTTGAGGTATAACCTTGTATATTTATAGATTTAATTGCTTCCCATTAGGGGGGCACCTGACATCTGGGGCAAGAAAAACTGATGTAATGACGTCGGCTGCATGTTTTATACCCTTGACGACCTGACGTCATGGAAGAAGGGACAGCAACCGACATAGGACCCAAGACTTTGTTAATCAGGCCACCTGAGGGCTACTGCAAGCAGATAACCCAAATGTAATGACTGCAACAGTGAATACACTTGAACATCTACATTTATGGTAAGTGTACTCAACTGTACTTTGTCCAGCTCCCTTACATTAAGACAAATAGTTCTATCTCCCCACTTTACTAACTTTTTCCTTATTCGGCTTTAACCCCCAAGCCCTCTAATTTAACAAGGAACTCATGTCAGTTTCAAAGGTCCATTATACAGTTAAAATCTAGAGTGCACATTGCCTGAGCCAAAACTCCATGTCCAGTTAAATTTGTCAGGTAGGTGACATGGCAGGTGGGAGTGAGTGTAAAGGTTAGTTAAATTATTTAAAAACAGTCTTCAGGCAAGTTGTAATGTTTGTGAAATAAATTAATACACTATGTACAACTTGTACCCAACTATTGAAAGCTATAGTAATTGTTTGTCCATAACTGTGTGCCTTACAGAACTCTTTAGCACTCAAAGATATGAATTTTGAGGGTGGTCCTCAAAATTGTAAGGCTAAGACTTTCAGCTCCTAATAGGTTCAAATGCGTTTTCCTCCATTTTTCCAAGATACAGCAACCACAGAGTTGTTATATCTGGAGGTACAGAGTGTAGATACAAAGACATGGGGGCACATTGCTGTGCAGCCACTTGTAAAAAAAAAAAATTCTTAAAAAGTGCTGACTTTTTGTAAATTGTAGGAACTTGAATTTCTGCTCCTCAACATGTTGACAGATTGCCTAATTTTGCTTTCAAAGGTACGGAGTGGGGGAGAAGCTGACATCTATTGGACCCCAACAGCTGAAATTCCACTCCTTTTAATTATGGCCAGTGCGCAGCCATGTCAGTTAAGGACTGGTGGTATATAAATAATCTACCAGCTGCAAGGGATAGAAAGAATGAAGAATAGAGAATATTTATCCCATAACTAACATAATGTTTGCTAATTCAGACTCCATGAAAGAGTTCAGAAGTGTACCATCAGCACTTGATTTATGTATATTGGTGCCATTGTTCAGCAACCATTACATTATGCTTCTGTGGTAGCTCTTTCCATTGTATCTGCATGCTATTGTTGCATAGTTCTGCCTTCCTATCACCCTGACCTTTGCCTAACTTCCAATAATAGTGATGGTATAGTGCTAAAGAGTGATTTGGCAACTATCACAGCTGTTAAGCATCTGTCAAACAAGGCCTGAATAGAAGCCAAATAGTGCACATTCAGCTGCAGAAAACTAGTTGCAGGAAAGATTGGCAGAGAAGGGAAGCAATAATATACAGGCCACCAACTATATCACCAACATCCATGTCTCCTAAATTACAATACAGCACTCCCCACTATGCAAGATGGTCATGGTCTCATATGTAGAGATGCAGTCAGATTGCCTCTCAGCTAATGCTACCTGTAACTGCTAAATGGAAGAGACAATATGCATGTAAAAAAAAACATGCATGCAGCCTACTTGTTTGTAGTCAGATGTCGAACTGTGTATGCAGCCTATGTCTCTAGTAGATAGGTATAAAATATACATGCACCCTATGCCTGTAGTAGATAGATATAAAAACTTGTATGCACCCTATACTTGTAGTAGATAGGTGTAAAAATGTACGGGTCCCCTATGCTTCTACTAGATAGATGTAAAAATGTACATACATCCTATCCTTGTAGCAGATAGGTGTAAACATATGCATGCACCTTATCCCTCTAGTAGATAAGTGTTAAAATGTGCATACACGCCTGTATCCGCTGCAGCTTATCTAGGCAAGGACCAAGGTGCATAGGCAAATGAGAGCAAGATGTGAGGTACCAGTAGTTGTCATATATGTCATATCACAACAGCTACCTCCCACCTTATCCTACCTGCTTGGCAAACGGTACGAAGGTCTTGTACTAGTCTAGATGCAGTGTAATTTTATAAATCTCATGTTTTCTCCCTGACATGCCTAATAATGTGATCATCATAGGAACCATTATGAAGAATAAAGAAAGACAAGACAGCAACAAAAGATGTAGGAGGAGATTTATTTTACACTGTCAGGGTATGATAACATGGAGGGAGGTGGAAGAGTGGTTCAGTTTATAACTAAAAATTCCAGGAAGCCGACTGAGGGCTACTGCAAGCAGATAACCCAAATGTAATGACATGTGGGATAAGCAGGAGAGAGGCTTTTCTTTAAAACTACAGCAGATGGGGAAACAACCATATGGGTGGTGGAGGGCACTTTACACATGTATCTGCTGATGGCATGATATCATGCAAAAATTGGAAATGATAGTGTTTTTTATTCTATAAATAGCAGTTCACATGTGCGATGTAAAAGTATAAAGTCCTGGTAACAGATGAAGACCTGAGCAGGGAAAGGTACAGCTGAGTGGGTAATAATGGCTCATCTGTCATTGGTGAAAGTATTGGTGGCTTGGCTGGCTGTTTTCCACATGCATATAGAGGCTTATAGGTGATAAACTTACAGCCGTTAATTAAAGATGTGGGTTTGGTTGACCAAGCAATTCAAGATAACCTTTATTAGTATGTGCTTGGGAGCACTCATGTGCAAAGGTAAGGCATAGTAGGCCCTTGCAGTGATATTGGTGCCTATATAGCCACTAAGGGGTGGAGTTAGAGCCTTCATTATAAATGACATTATTGATCACATCACTAGATGTGCAACAGCTCCACAGCTGCCTGAATGATGGAGCATCTGGCATCCATGCTAGGAGAATCCACACTGGCGATAGAATGAATAGACACAAGACCAGTTGAAGCAGGGCTGATCATTGCCAGGCAAAAGGGAACAAAAAACAAAAAAAAATTATTTAAACAACAGTCAAGGACATGCCAATTGGAGCAAAGTTTGGTGACAGCTCTTTTATTACTCACTTCCTGGAAACACTGCATTAGGGGAGGAAGATAGTGTGACTGTGTTGCTTAAAGAAAGATCATAACATAATGGTTGAGGCTGTGGATGGATTAAGGTATGTATATATATATATATATATATATATATATATATGTATGTGTGTGTGTGTGTGTGTGTGTGTGTTGCTCTGCATCTGTTGCCAGCAAGGGTGCATAACAAAGGTTTCTGCTATATCAACCAGGTCAAAAAATATATATATATATTTATAGAGCACTATACAGTCATATCCTCGGAGGATATGCACCATGCAGATCTATCATGCACTCTATAAAATGGATTATTCACAAGTCCTGCTGTACATAAAGACAGACAACGGAATGACAATAGAGAGATGACCAAATGACCGATATAAGCAGTAAAGGTTTCTAGTGGAAAAACAAATAAGCAAGGATTACTATACACCAAAGCAGTTATATTCTGTTAAAAGACAATTATTTCAAGTTAGTTTTTAAATGTTTAAAAGATGAACTAATGTACTATAACAAATTACAGTGCTCAGTTGTTGTGTAGTTACATAATTTGTCATAGGATAACAGCGCTTGGCCTATGGCCTCATACCTCAGTGTGCCACTGCTTACAATACACGTAGCTCATCATGCATTTTACTTAGGAAAGATTTCAGAAGGTTATAACAGCAAATTACCCTAATCATTATTTCCTGAAATGATTTGTTTAATGTAAGTAATTATCCTTAAGCAGCCCAAGGTAACTGAGTGCTTGATTCCTCAGATTTGGCATTAAAGAGGAATTAGGTACAGCAGTTATCTTTTATCCTGCAGAATACTCATTAACATTTTAATGCAGCCAGTTATTTATTTCTTAATGAGCTTTATTGCTTGTATTTTCTCATTAATCAAATCCTACATCTACAAAGAAATGCAGTGTGTATTATGAACATGGTCTGTAAATGGAGGATACTGAAAGAAAGCACACAACAAAATCATTTAAAATGCATTTTAAATGCTGGAAGGTCACTAAATGATAGATGAAAGTGCAGTAAAAAAGTAATGAGATATCTCCTACATCTGAATAGGTATTTAACACTGTAAAATGAACTGTGGAACCACTGATGTGCACCAGATGGCAACTTTGAGCTTCATATCGATTTGAGTCTGCTTCACAGTAACAAAAGTCAGCATGTAGAATTAACATATCAAGAGCTCTGTTTTGGCATTTCTTCAGCCTCAAATGAACTTATTTGCTCTGTTTACTTTTCCTTAACATCATTTGTTACAGTAATCACTTTACCATTAGAAACTGCATTGTTAGACTATAAATGTTGTTTTAAGGTTGCTGGCTGGTTACTAGACCATTTGTTAACGTATTAGAAGTGGTTAATGCAGCAGTTGATCAAATGCTCCAAGCAAGGTATTTCATGCTCATCTTAATTGCTAATTTGGTTAAAAATAAATACAGCAACACATAAGTCTTATTTAAAATTATGTTTGCTGTCAAGAACTGAATATTTCTGATTCCTTAAAGCAGTGAAAAGCTGAAGGGACCTTCAAATGATTCTGTGACCTGTCAAATCATAATTTTCATTGAATCAAATAAATGCAGACCATGATGGCTAAATGTCGTATCAATTGGTTTCATTTTCCTATCTATGGAATTAATATCTATCATTAAAATGCCTCTTGCAAACCCTGAATGAATTATTTCCTAGCTCTGATGTTCATTCCTTACATTTCTCACATTTTAATTCACATCTGCCACTGGAAAAGTTCCCTGTGTTTGTTGGCCTCATAAGAATATTTTGTCTCAGCGACACACATCTTTTTATGTGGACTTTGTTGATTATGTTATAGCACTTGTTTTCCATGCAGGCAGCCGACTCTTCTTAAAGAGTACTTGCACATGTACTACTACAGTTATCTTCCTACAGCTGCTGCATCAGTCCTTGAATAAGTCTGGCAACCATTTGCAGAATGACATCTGACCATGGTAATAGCATTATCTGCAAAATGTTGAGGGATAAACACTGATTATGACCCAAACCGATGAGGTTTGATTAGTGGTCCTAGGCATTTGGGTCAGAGTGGAGTGAAGGGGCCTCACCCACTCGCCTGTCCTGACAGTAGAAGCACATGTCTGGGGGTCCCCACTCCAGATATGTTCCTTGATGATGACCATAGAAGCTATGAAGAAGTTTTCTATTTGGAGGGCAGAGGAATATAAGCCAACTTCCTTCACAAATGATAGTCCTTATGTGCATTGCACATCTGACCCCAGAAACACCAACTAAACGTGCAAGAAAAGTAGAGTAAAACAGGAAGCTCTTGACCCCCACCCTGAATGACAGAGCCAGCCTGGCACTCAATTTGTGATGGAAGAGTAACAAGTCAGCCATACGGCCCTCACCCTGAGGGGGACAAATGGGTGGCCAGAAGGGGGGCTTACAGATCAGATGTAGTGTTCAGGAACCAAATAAAAAAGGCATTTGCTAATCAGGATATTGTGGACAAAAGAGGCTGCTTTATATTACATGATATGGTGGCAAAAGGAAACAGTTGGTCAGTGTTTCCTTTCACATTGAGTGTTCCAGTCCCATCTTCCTCTCCTCTACCTTTCCTTCCCCCCTGTGGATTTGCAAGCCACCATCAGTCAGACAGCTTGTTCCAAGGGTCCACACTTCCGACAGTTGAGTTTTTGGTCTCCACTTCTGCTCAGTCACCATCTTCCTTCACAGTGCAGTGCCTGTGGTCACTTCAGCCATGCTGACCTGAAGTTCTGGCACAATGCCCAAGTCTTGAAAGTTTCCACTGAGTATATTGTCATTGTGCAATAGTCTGTGGTCTCTTCATCCATCCTGACCCCAATACTGCAGAGGTTCTGGAACAAGACCCAACTTTCAAAGTTTCCACTGAGAATATTGTCATTGTGCAATAGCTTGTGGTCACTTAATTCATCCTGACTCCAATACTGCAGGAGTTCTGGTGCAATGGCTAACTTTCACAAGTTTCCATTGAGAATATTGTCAAAGTGCAATAGCTTGTGGTCACGTAATCCATCCTGACACCAATACTGCAGGAGTTCTGGTGCAAGGCCTAACTCTCACAAGTTTCCATTGAGAATATTGCCAGTGTTTAATGTAAACATGTTTAACATGATGTACCTTGCTGTGCATGAACTTTAACTAGTCAAAACCATGCCTATCCTGTGCTGGAAATTGGCTGTGACATTCCCCCCAAACAAGTTATCCTTATACTCTAAAGACCACTTATTAAGTTAGCTACTGTCATTTCTCTTGACCAGTAGATTACATTGTATATGCCAGTCACTTGGTCTCCCTAGTTTCTGCATTCAGTAAATGAAAGAAAACCTGTTCTACTTTGCACCTGCATGTTAATTACTCTGTATAGACTATAAACCGATTGCTCTCTATAATGACCTCAGTGTAGGAAGCCTGCTATGCCTGGTTTCACTTTACCACCAGTTCCCACCCACCTCCCCTTACTCTGCCATTATACTTCCTACATGCACATTTCACCTGTGACACCCATTCCCAAACAACTTTACTACTATCATACAAATATTTCTTAATATGTTTCTGTTTCCAAACTTCCATCTAACATTTAACATCATTCCCAACAACCTTTCTCACTCCCATACTGCTTTATACAAATCAGTTCATACTCAGACCCCTCCCCAACAGTACCTATCTATTATTCTACCATACCTCTCAACCTCTTAGTACGAGAAATCCAGACCAAGCCTGATACAATGGGGGGACAGATTTTAAATATTGCTCTTATAAACATAGAAAGTTGCTAGAACAACATGGTTTGAGTTTACATTTATCAACATGTATTTTCTGGGGAATCATCATCTTCTGAAGAATAACAGGCATGGAGCTCCATTGTTTAGCATTTTTAACTGACTACAGTACTCAGTGGTTTACCAGAAAACCAAACAAAAAAAAATGCAAGGAACAGGGGAGCCATGTGAGGCAAAATCATGAGCAATTGAGAACTGCTGCTTGCCAGCCATCCACAATATCTGGTCACCTATCAGAAACGGTATACAATTACTCACCTTATACTGCCAGTTCTAGAAATTGTTTTCTCTTTATGCTGCTGATATTCCCTGCACTTTCAAATTTGTAGGGACGTTTTGCTTCATCCTGCCTATGTTCTATGCGAGTCCATGACTAGCTAGATCATGGGTGGGACAGAGCAGGAGGCCAGCAAAAACATGGCCAAGTTTACAAGCTCCCCTTCACTGTAGTTGCCTTATCTTCAAACAAGGACATTTCCAGCTATTGACCTATATATTTATTTTCTTAAAGTAAAGAAACACCACATTTCTTTACAGTAAGAAAATAAGTTAATAAACAGTAGAAAAGTACACCTTGCAGAACAGTAACCTAGGGTTTTCCAAGTTCACCTATTTGTAGAGTTGGCCATTGGTGGGGATGAACAGCGATAGATACAATTGCTAAGGTAGTGTGGTTTTAGTAATGCTTTAAACTGGTGGGATTTCTTATTGTCACAAAGTGATAGTGAAAAGGTGTTTGTTTAGCTGCAATGTAGGAGTACAGATTTTCATCACGAGTTACTGGTTCGGGTTATTTAAAGAAGGTCTAACCAATGAAAACAAGTTCTGCAGATCTTCACAGCCTTCTGGAAGCTTCTACCACTCTGGATTTCTTTACTTGTATGGTCTTCACTACTGCAAACAGTGTTCCAGATGGGACTCTCAACTATATAATTGTGGAAGTAAAACCTCTCTACCTTGGAGTCTATGCCACATAAAATATAACTCAATATTTTGTTGTCTGGTTCTGCTGCCCTTCTACTTGTGTTTGATGAAAGTAGCTTTAAGTAGTAATAATGCAGGTAAACTCACTGTTTTGTGACTGCTGTTTACTTACCTAAGTTAAATGTATATAATTTAGCACTATATAAATCACTGTAGCCAGTAGTTGTCTAGTTTTTACTATACATAAGTAAACATTATTAGTAACAGTCTTTAACACTGCTAGCTAAATGCATGCTAATGTTGTATGTCTTGTATTTCATGTGGCTCAGAAAATGACTGAAAGTGGTCTTTGGACCACCTCATTCACTTGGTCAACAAACTCAAATAAAATAAACCAGAGGTGGTGTAATGACTGCTTCTGTATCATTTGAGCAACTCTATTATCTCCCAGTATACAGTCTTTAAATTGTATCTGACTTTTAGCAGGTCATTGTTGTGGGTAGTTTGCAGAACACTTATCTGCACTGAGCAATGGCTATAACAGATATGTTTGCCTATAGAGGATATCTATGTCCCCTTTTTAAGCTTTCCCTGTCATATTCTGTGGCCTCAAGTTTATGACTCTCTTGTGAATAGATTGTCAAATAGCTATCCCTTATATATAGCGGGGACAAATATGCTTACTATCAAGGGTTATAAGGACTGACCCTTTTACTACTGTAATGGCCATTTCCTCCTTTCCTGCCAGCTTCTCCCTAACCAGCAGCCCTCCTCTTCACCTCAGTCATTTCCCCAGCCAGTTCAAAAGCTTTTGCTTTATTCCTAGTCCTTCCAGTTTACAGGGTAGTCATCAATTTAATACTGGGTCAAGTGTCTTACTGACATCCAGACAGACCACATCCAGTGACGCTCCTAAATCTGCAGTTATCCAGTACTAAAATTGCAGAAAGATTGACTAATAGCCCTCCTTGACAGAGGTGGTGTGTTGACTGACATTTAAACAAGGCCTCAAGTATTGTTCTCAAGACAATATTCGACGATTGACATTAAGCTACATGACATATGATTGCCAGAAAACTGAAGCTGTTTTCCTGCCATCTAGTACTCCAATGACCAGAGATCTGTAAAAGATTTATGTGAGTTGTTGATGTTCTTCATGTTTTACTGTTGCAGTCATTACATTTGGGTTATCTGCTTGCAGGTAGCCCTCAGTCGGCCTGATTAACAGTGTCTTGGGTCCTGCATCGGTTGCTGTCCCTTCTTCCATGACGTCAGGGGTATAAAACATGCAGCCAATGCCATTACATCAGTCTTTCTTGCCGTGCGGTGCCCGAAGCAGAAGCAGTTCGCAAGTGCCGGTCGGCCGACTCCTGAAATTTTCATTTTCAAGTTTCAGAACCGAAGTCTTCAACTAAAGCTAAGTACCCCATTGGGAAAGTTTTTTCTTACTCCTTACCGATGTCAGTAAAAGTTAATAATTGCATTACTTGTGGAAAGCAAATACCTCATAAAGATTTTCATTCGTACTGTATTCCTTGCCTAGGCCCTGACAACAACATACCTTGCTGTCGGTTTTCTGCTTTATTTAATCAGCGCACTATCCGTCATCTATATATTTTCGCCTCTAAATATTTCGGTTCTTGGTTTAATTATCCAGAAATGTCATCGGTTAGCCATCCGACTACTGGGATTCCGAAAAAACACAAAGATAAAGACAGAGACAGGCTGCTGAGGTCCAAAACTGCCAATGACGCTTCTCCTAAGCCAGTCGCCAGTTCGCCGATACTCAGTGAGGCACTTTCACAGCCCCTGATACCCGCCACTTCTGATTCACAGGCCTCTACTGAGACCCATTCAGAGTCCGGTATGCTGCGAGATGCTTCAACTATGGAACCCGCGGATGTCTCTACCTTGGATGGGTCCAGAGCCGCTGTGCAGGCACTGGCTTCTGAGGGTGTATTCAGGCCTATGGATTTGCATATTAAACTGACGCCTCCTTCTTTACTTAGGCCTAAATCTCGATCCATGCCTAAAAAACTGATGCCCAGGCCACATGCTCAGGCCTCTATGCCTAAAAAACAAATGGTAAGAATGGCTGAAGATATAATAACTCAAATCAGGGGTAGCCAACCCCCCCCCCTTCTAAGAGGCCTAGGACTGAAGTTGATTATGAATCTTCTGATCAGGATTCTGTTGTTTCCGATTCTTCTGATTGCCCATATCTACTTATGAAGATTTTGATGCAGATGACTCCATTCCCTCTGCTTCCCTTCCTGAGGATATTTCTTTTGGGGAAACCTTACATACTCTAAGGGAGCATTTCCACTGAGAAAGCCAGGATTTTTCTGATTCAAAAAAGAGGCTTAGGGATTTCCCTCTCCTACCTCAGCATAGGCCTTTAGCTATTCCTCCTGTACTAGACATTGTTGATGATGCTTTTTCGGAATCTAGTTTGGCCCCTGATTCCCTGCCTCCTGCTCCCAGAAAACCTGACAGATACTACAGGGTCCCTGAGTCCCACAAGTTCCTTTTTAAAATCCTATTGCAGATCTAGAGACTATTTCACAGGGGCCCAAGGGCATTAAGGCTTCTACTGCTAAAAATCCTACCCCTTCTGATAGAGACTCCAGGGCGCTGGATAGATGGGGTAAGAAGGTTTACACTTCTGCAAGCTTGGCCATTAGGGCTTTAAACTGCCAGTTTCATATGTTAAAGTATCAGCAACATGTAATTGGACTGCTTAAACAGAAAATGTTGTTGATTACTGACTGTGTAGAAAATAAAGAATTACAGGATTTAATGCATTCTGCTGAACAAGTTGGAAAACATACTTTGCAATGTGGTTTTGATTCATTAGAGGCCTCTTGCAGGGCTGCTGTTACTGGGTCTGTGCTCAGAAGGCATGCTTGGCTTAGGGAGCAATCTTTGCCTGATCATGTTAAAGCTAAATTGTTGGATGCTCCTTTAAATCAGAACCGCCTGTTTGGCAATAAGGCTGAGGATGTTCTTAAAAAGATGGAAGATAAAGCTAAATCTATGCAAACTGTTAAAGATTTTTTACAAGTTCAACCTCCTAGATTTAGTAGGCACTGGCCCTCTAAGAATTGGTCCTTTCCAGCCCCTTCCAGGTCTTATCAAGCCAAACCCAGACACAGCAAAAACCCCAGGTTTCAGTCCCAGGGGACACACAGAACTAAGCAGTGGGACGCCTCCACTTCCAAATCTGGGAATAATAAGACTCCCCCTACGGTAAACTGTCTCAATGACTTCCTTTTAAAATTTTCAAGCACTTATCAACTGACTGCCACTTTGGGGGGAAAGATTGCTCTTCATGCAAAGAATTGGGAACTCATTACCCAGGACAAATGGGTTTTAAATATAGTGTCCCAGGGATAAAGATTTCACTTCCACACATTGCCAACACCAAGTGGGTGGCCAGACCTACCCCCAAATCAGTGGGCAGAGGCCCAAAAACAAGTGCTTTCTCTCTTAAGCATGGGGGCTATTCAACTGGTACCAGAAGAGGAAAAGGGACAAGGTTTCTACTCAAGACGTTTCCTGGTACCCAGAAAAGACAATTCATGGCATCCTATCCTGGACCTGTCTACTCTAAACATCTTTTTGGAGAGTTCAAAATTCAAGATGCTGACTCTTCACCAATTACTTCCTATGCTAGGCAAAGATGCCTGGTTGGCAACAATAGATTTAAAAGAAGCATATCTGCACATCCCAATCAGGGAATCTTGCAAAAGATACCTACACTTCAAAGCAGGCTTACACGCACCATCAGTTCTCTGCACTACCCTTTGGCTTATCTACTGCACCCAGGGTCTTCACAAAGTGCCTAGCTCCAGTTATTGCATTTTGCAGGCAAAGAAATATTCAAATATACCCATACCTGGACGATTGTCTAATTCAGGCAGAAAGCCAGGACATACTTTTGAATCATCTGACCTTTGTACAAAGGGTGGTAACTTGTCTGGGGTACACCATAAATGAAAATAAATCACACCTGGTACCCTGTCAGCAAATTATATTCCTGGGAGCAAGCTTGAATACAACTTCCCAGATGGCTTACCTCACGCCAGAGAAACAAATTCATTTGACAACCTACTTCAAACAAGTGGCCACAAAAACCCTGCTATCTGCAAGACAATACTGCAAGCCTTGGGGGTTCATGGCCTCCTGCATTCTTCTAATTCCATATGCAAGACTGCATATGAGGAAACTACAGTGGTATCTAAAAAGCCTATGGTGTCAACATTCTCAAGACCTAGAAACATTGATTCCTATCATACCTTGCCTACGCCTAGAGTTCCTTTGGCAGGCAGAGGCCTGCCACCAAAACAAGGGACTACCTTTCACATCACCCCTGCTGCCCAAACCCAAACAACAGATGCATCAGACTATGCATGGGGGGCTCACCTGGTAGGGAAGTGCATTCAGGGCAAATGGAACCCAAGTCAAATGCACCTGCATATCAATCAAAAAGAAATGTTAGCAGTACAGAATGTTGTGACAGCTTTCAAGGACCACATTCTTCCAGGACAACTAATGGTAAAGACGGACAACACCACTGTTGTGTGGTATATAAACAAGCAGGGGGGTACACATTCTTAACCCCTCTGCAGATTAGCCATGGCATTGTGGAACACAGCCTTGAGCAATCAAGTGCACCTACAAGCTGAATTCCTGCCAGGAAAATTAAATACACTGGCAGACGGACTAAGCAGAAAACTCATGGACCCACATGAGTGGAAACTGGACCCAAGGATTTTCAACATGTTGACAAGCAAATGGGGGAGCCCAGATATAGACCTGTTTGCCTCTCCACAGAAATACCAATTGGACAAATTTTGCACAAGGACTTCCCACAAACATGCCTGGAAAGTGGATGCTCTGTCCTTCAGCTGGAAAAACCTCAGTCTATGCCTTCCCCCCTCTACCTCTGCTTTCCAAAGTACTGCTAAAACTCAAACAGGACAAATCAAGGATGATTTTGATTGCTCCAGACTGGCCGCACCAACACTGGTACCCCCTCCAGCACAGTGTGTCACGGTTATCTCCATGGCATCTGCATCAGACTTCTTCCCTGCTGTCTCAGCAGGAAAACCAGATTCTGCACCCTCAGCTTCTAACACTGAACCTTGCAGCCTGGCTAATTACTTAATTTCTCCTCTACCATCCCTCAGCAAACCTGTGATGGATATCATTTTAGAGGCAAGGAGGCCTAGTACTAGAAAATCTAATGCTGAAAAATGGAAAAGATTCTGTGCCTGGAACCAATCTCAAGGGATGAGCACAGCAGCGCCCAATTTACATCAGATTTTACAATACTTAACTGAGATGCTTCACAAGGGCTTGTATTTTTCCTCCATTAAAATCCATGACTCAGACATTTCAGCTCATTATAACAGAGAACCTCCCCTCTTCTTTCATCCACGGCTCAAGCAGTTCCTCAGAGGGGCCAAAAATTTGAGACCACCCAGGAGAGCTCCAACCCCAGCCTGGGACATTAACTTTATCTTGGAGAAAATCACTCTACCTCCTTTCGAGCCAGCTGCTACTGCAGACTTAAAATTTCTTTCGTGGAAAACAGTTTCCTTTTAGCAATCACTTCAGCCAGAAAGGTATCTGAATTACAGGCCTTTATGGCAGTGGAGCCTTTCATCATCTTTCATGCGGACAGGGTGTCCCTCAGAATCAATCCATCCTTCATGCCCAAGGTGGTATCCAGTGTGGCTCTTAATCAGTCCATTCATTTACCAGCCTTCTTTCCCAATCCACAGAATAAAGGGGAACGGATACTGCATTCCTTAGATGTGCACAGACAACTTAGATTCTACTTGGACAGGACTAAACCTCAAAGGAAATCTGAACAACTGCTGGTGGCATTTTCTGCAGGGGCAGAGGGCAAGGCTATTTCAAAGCAAACCATTTCTAAATGGATAAGCCATTGCATTCATTTCTGCTATAAGCACCATGGAAAACCTATCCCCCAGGGGATCATACCTCACTCCACCAGGGCTGCATCTACCTCTACAGCCTTTCTCAGAGGCATCCCTACCAGGGACATCCTAGAAGCTGCTACCTGGAGTTCTGTACATACTTTCACCAAGCATTATCATTTGCCAATTTTCTCTAAATCCAGAGCTGGCTTTGCCACTGCAGTCTTGCAGGGCCTTATAGCTGGCCCTAATGCTATCTAAATTTCTCCTCCCAACTATAGCTTTGGGAAGAGCATAGTACAGTGGTGTACAGTTACCATAAATGGAGATGTTCGAGTGTATTCACTGTTGCAGTCCTGGTTACCCTCCCTCCAGCCCCCTAACTTCTTTTGACTATACCTCTACTTTCCTTTACTATGCTTAAAAGCCTTTTTGGTGTATTTGCTTTTTTGTTGGAGATATATCTTTGTACTTTTATATTTAATTTTTTCCTATTGGGGGGCACCTGACATCTGGGGCAAGAACAACTGATGTAATGGCGCCGGCTGCATGTTTTATACCCCTGATGACCTGACGTCATGGAAGAAGGGACAGCAACCGATGCAGGACCCAAGACTTTGTTAATCAGGCCAACTGAGGGCTACCTGCAAGCAGAAAACCCAAATGTAATGACTGCAACAGTGAATACACTCAAATATCTACATTTATGGTAAGTGTACACAACTGTACTTTCTGGGATACTTGGTAGAATCTTGAGTACTCAGACTGGTATCCCATCTGAGCCAGCTTCCCTTATAATTGATCAAGACTCAACCATCTCAGAAGCAATCCTTTGATCACAACTGATAGAGAACACAGCTTCTTGAAACCCTATCTGCACTCATCCAAAGCCGTGCCCCCCCTCCCCACCCCCCCCAATAGGGACATGGTCTGCTGCCTTACCTGTATATAATAATTCCATGGTTACACCAAGTTGTAGAAAGGAGAAGTCTCAAGACAGCACACAGCTTCTCACACAAACAGCATACATAACTCCATGCATAACATTAGGAAGAAGTTTTGAGGAAATTCAAAGCACAGCAATGTGGAAGAAGTTTTGAGGAAATTCAAAGCACAGCAATGTGAAAGAAATTTAATCAGGAGTTTAGAATACAATTTTCCATCAATGATTCTTAAGTGTACCTTTGGATCTTGCACGTTTCCCTCTGTTTCTACATTCTCCCTCTGTATTGGCCCAAACTTCGCTACCCATTTCTTGCCAAATTCATGTCAAGCAAGTATAATTCAAATTCATTCCAGTAAAAAAACATAAGAAAATACCAGTGGGGAAAATAGGCTACTATGATCAGAGAAATCATTAAAAAAATAAATAAAATATAAACATGTATTTTTCCTTGCAAAGTTCCTCTGCACTCCTTTGTGGGGACTTTGCCCCCATAAAATTATTCTTTAGTTATTGGTATGTGTTGATGACTGGAACAGAGCACTGACTCTCATGGACCATTTTCAGACTCATCTTTGGAGCACTGTCTACTTAGCTGACTTGTTCAAAATGACAGACTAGGCAAATGGTGGTTTTGAGAATCAAACTCTGAACTACAGGAAGCAGCTCATGAACAGCTTATATGTGAAATACATTGTGTGTGTGAACTACACAGCAACACACCTAGGGAGAAAGGGCAGCTACTATCAACAGTGAAGGTTATTCTCACTGCCAGTCTGCAGCATTTCACTTCAGAAAACGGTAAAACTGAACTGCACCAAAACAAGAAAAGAGAAATTAAGTATCTTGGCATCCTCTCACTTAGACCTTCCATACTAACCTTTATAGGCAGTGGACACATCTGTCAAATTTCAATTCTGAATACAAATCGGTGAAAATAGAGCTAGTCACTATAACACCATTTCAATGTACGTTGTCTAGATTGATAGGATTTGCAAAAACTGTCTGCATTAGCACTAGACATTTCCTTTCGTACACCTCTCAGTTGCCTTTCATTTGCAGCACAGTACTGTCTCCTATTTTTCTTTTTAGGAACACCAGCATGAAGAATTCATTCACTTCCTCAGCAATGGCTTTGTATAATCTAGTTTTCATTCCATCCGTCCTTGATTAGCATGCTTAGGTACCTTCCCTTTCCTTTCATTCTAAAGTATATGTAAAAAAATAAAGTAAAAACCTATTGCCTTAGCTTTCCCTCTCCTAGTGTACTATTCTTTACCTTGTATATTTACCCTAGGGCTATTCTTTATTTTGTATATTTACCCTAGGACTATTCTTTTCCTCCCCGCTTTGTGTCTTAGTGTATTCTTTTCTATCCTAGCTTTACCTCTGGACTATTCTTTACCCCATGCTTTACCCCTTTGAGTATTCATTGCCCTGCCTTTCTTACCCCTTAGTCTATTATTTCCCTCCCTGTTTTACCCATTGGACTATTCGATTCCTCCTTACTTTTCCTTTTGGACCCCCCCCCCCTTGCTCTACCCCTTGGATTGTTCTTTCACTTCCTACTTTACCCCAGGGCTATTCTTTGCCTCTGTACTTTACCCCTTAGTCTGTTCCTTTTCTCATTGTTTAGTGTTTTTTATTTCTGTTTGATTACTGGAATGGCCTGACTGGGCTGTGCAAGACCTCTTTTCAGTTGCGGGCCTGGGAGAAAAGCTGCATAAAATTACACGTTCTAACAACAAAAAGAAAAAAAATCACTAAAGACAAATATAATTTAATAATTCTGGCACAAGTGTAAAGATTATCCTGGCACTCCTTAAATGTGACGCATAAGAAGGAGGTAACACTTCAGTGCTAGATAGCAGCGCTAACATTTAAAGTGTTTTGAAGCTGAGGTGCTGGAAAGGATACTGTAGTGGGTGGATCACCCCCCAGTTAGTCAAAATAGCATCACAGTCAGGTTGACTAAATAGAAACACTGGTGCTGCAGTCATATGACTATAGTGCATTGTTAAGCAGATCACCTTTAGCAGTGACTTGGAACAAAGTCATCCTTAAAATTGATGGATACAAATCTGCATTTTATGATTCTGTTAAAATGGATATGTGTAGACTTATTTGTACACAAAAATTAACACAGGCTTCCTAAGATTGACTTCAGAGGACTTCAGCTCAACTATGATCTACACAAATTCTCCACATTTTGAGATGTCAAAAAGATTTATACAGTATGACACTTTGTGTTTTATTTTCTTATGCCAGCTAGTTGGAAAAATATTTATAATAAGATACCAGTGAAATCAGACATCATAAGTACTTCACCTAATATTGCCAGATGTCAGCCTTTAGGGACATATTATATATTTAATTAATATCTGTTTTTAATAACTGATCTGTTTTTCTTTGCCAGGTGGGCGCCTGTTGCAGATCGCATCAGTGAGACCAGAGGATTCTGGGACATATACTTGCAAAGCTGTCAATGAAGTGGGAGAGAACAACCTTCACTATGAATTGTCAGTTCTAAGTATGTACCCTTTATGAAATATTAACACAGGGATGATATCCCAGACACAGAAATATCTGAAATAAATTCATACAGTGGAGAGCCAGGATTCACAGGAACTTCATCATGTGACACATGAGGAATACTATCATCTTCAGCAGGTTGCTCCTTTGTTGATGTCCTTCCAAATCACTGTTGCAGTATTCCTAATGTAAGGGATGTGTCCTGTCAAAGATAGCCCAATATCCGAGCTGGACTATGGTTCAGAAGAAGAGGATTCTGTTAGTCCCGATCTCCCGTTAAAGGAACTTTCCTTTGGGAACACTTTTTCCCACATGATGGAATTCTTTAAGTGGGATTGTCCTCAGGTTTCTAATATTAAGAGGAGGTATTATGAGCTCCTTCAGATGGAGTCTCCAAAGCCTTCTGCTGTTCCTCCAGTTTTGGCTGCCCTATTTGGATACCTTTTCAACAGCCACTGAAGTGACAGCTCCTACGAAACCTGAGAGATGTTACCAAATGCCTGGTGATTGTAAATTTCTATATAAATGTCTTTTTGATCCTTCTGTGGTGTCTGTCTCTTTTGGCAAACCTTCCAAGCTATTGCCCTCTACCAGATTGCTTCCTTTAGATAAGGACAATAGGGCCATGGTAAGGCTGGGCAAAAAGGTCTATACTGCTACCACCCTGTCTTTTAGGGATATTAATTACCATATAAACAGGTATGTTTTAGCCATCCTTTCTCAAGTTTCTCAGGTGATTTCTGATCTTCCTGATTCTGAGGAGAAGACTTCAGCCATTTCCTTGTTGGGTTCTATCTCTCAAGTTGCCCACCACTCTTTTAAATGCAGCTGTGACACAGCTGATGCCTCTTCCAGGGCTGCTGCATTTGGCTCTGTTATGAGGCATTACTCTTGCCTATGCCTTCAGGCTTTACCTGATGACATTAAGGCCAAATTAGTGGATGCTCCTTTGGATAATACAAATCTTTTGGTGCTGCTGAACTTATTAAATCTCTCCAGAATAAGGGTAAAGCCTTGCAAGAGTTGAAACATATTTTTCATCTCCCATTTCAAAGTTTCAGAGGAATTACCTTTCCAAATCTGCTTTTGTTTGCACACAGTCTTGCCCTCCGCCCAAGGGTAAACAGGGGTCTAGATGTGAACCTCCTGATAAATCTACATAGACCCCTACTTCTCAAAAAAACTCCTTTTCAGAAAAAGCTGGGTTCTATTGACAATTTGCTTCCCTTCTCCCTTGCCCAGGTTCCCTTGTCCCTTTGTCTTTCCCTGTCCCTTCCAAAATGGTTAAGGATCACAACAGACTCTTGTGTTCTGTCCATTATCCACCAGGGGTATTTCATGGTTTGAATATCTCTTCCTCCCTTTCTCGGCATCCCACAACCTTCTCAAGTGCAGAGGTGCTTCATTCCCTTTTTGACCCAGAGCTCCATTTAGGCTGTGTCCCCTACCCAGGAATGGAGTTTTTTTTTTATTACATAATGTTTCTGGTTCCCAGAAAAGAGGGCACCTGTAGACCAATTTTGGACATTTCTCAGTTCAACACCTTTATCAAAGCCCCTTCTTTCAGATGTTGTCTCTTCAAACTTTATTTCCTGCTCTTCTTCAGCAGACATTTCTGGTCTCTCTGGATCTCAAAGGATGTCTACATTCATATCCCCACCCATCCCTTTTTCAGGAAATGTTTGCATTTTTTTTATTCTTCTTTGCATTTTCAGTTCTCTGCTTTTGCCCTTTGTCCTCTCTACTGCACCAATGGTATTCATCAAATGCCTACTCCTGTCATTGCTCCTTTTAGGATGAGAAGGCTTTCATATATTTCCTTATTTGGATGATCTGCTTATTCAGGGCTCATCTCCAAAGGCTGTTCCTCAGGATCTCCAGTTTGCTATCCCTGCTACAGAGTCTGAGGTTCACCATAGACTTTTAAAAGTCAGTCTTAACTCCTTCTCAGGATCATGTTTTCCTTGTTTGAAAGATCCAGACCACCACCATGCTGGCATCTGAGAGAGGGTCTTGGCAGCAGGCAGAGATTGCCTTTTTCTAGTCTCCTCTTCCTCTGAATTCAGTTGTGGACAGGGACTTTCTCAGGGTCCTGAAGTTTATGGCTTTCACCATTCCCATGCTGCCTCTGGTCAGGCTCCACATGAGAAAGCTTCAATGGTACTTGAAATCAGTGTGGCTTTATTATTGTTACTCCCTGGACTTCTTAGTTCCCTTCCTTCCCTGTCTCAAGCTTGAGCTTCAGTGGTGGATTCATCATTTTTCTCTAAAACCAGGGCTTCCTTTCCAGTCTCCAGTCCGGACTCAAGAACTATTGACAGATGCCTCAGACATGGTTTGGGGAGCTTCCTTCAACTCTCTCAAGGTTCAAGGTCCCTGGCCTCTTCAGCAGAGGTCAGATCACATTAACATAAAAGAGATAAGGGCTCTGTTTCTATCTCATCAGGCTTTTCATACTCTTTCATCCCGGGCCCCTCAAAGTTTTCACAGACAATACCACAGTGATGTATGTCAACAGGCAAGTGGGTACAAGGTCCTTCCTTCTTTACAAACTAGCTCTTCAGGTCTGAGATCTAGATGTCCAGTTTCAAGTGACTCTTCAAACTGTTTACATTCCCTCAGAGCACAATCTAGTGGCAGATTCTTTGAGCAGGTCCAGCACACAAGCTCATGAATGGATGCTTCATAGGGATATGTTCATGGACATTGTCCTTCAGTGTGGTATTCCTTAAATAGATCTTTTTCCACCCCTCTGAATGGACAACTTCCTCTTTTCTGTTCCAGAGTGCCAAGTCCTCTGGCTTGGAAAGTGGACGCCCTATCTTTTCCTTGGAAGGGGGTGTTTCTTTATGCCTTCCCTTCATCTGCTTCCAAGACTGTTGCACAAGATCAGGCAGAACTCCCCAAAAATCTTGGTGGTAACTCCCTTTTAGCCTAGACAGCATCAGTTCTTCTTCACTTGGCCAGGGGCAATCACCACAAGTTACCTCACTGGGTGGACCTTCTCACACAAGACAAAGGGGTCTGTTATCCATCCTCATGTGTCCACTCTTCAGCTGACACTTTGGGTGATAGGGTTCTGATACCCTTTAGGAACCATGTTTTGAGTGCTTCAGGTCCTAATAATTCCAAAACCATGCTATGTAAAAGGTTTTAAAAGATTTTGTAAATATATATTAACTGTTCATAGGTTCATAGGTTCATACTAGGCTATCTGCCCGAGGGCATTTACAAGCCTAGCCCATAGATTTGTGGCTTAAGCCACCCCTTTAGTATGGGGAACTATACCCATTATTTTGCTGTGCCTCTGTTGAGCAGTGACACTGAGGTAATCCCTGGGGTATATCTGCGATCTCCCATCCATTGGTCAAGATTTCTCTTGAACAAGGCCAGCGAGGTGCTCTGCCTCACATATACCGGGATTTTATTCCACAGCATAGGGAGTCTTTGGGTGATGAATCTATCCCTCCAGCACGTCCTATTAATAGCCGTGTCGAGGTTTAAGTCTCCCGCCCTTGTGGCTCTGACGGATCTAGATTTTTTGAGGTGAAGCATATTCATCAAATCTGGGTTTGACATGGCCTTGTATGTTAGGCAAAGGTCACCTCTGAGCAAGCGGTAAGCGACTGAATAGAGCTGGAGTTCTTTCAGTCGGGCAGCATAGGACAGATGTTTGAGACCCTTTATCCTTTTGGTGAGGAACTTTTGTGGCCTCTCCAGCTGCTGCAAGTGTCGGGTCAGATACATTCCGAATGGGGCATTGTATTCAATCATTGGTCTGATGAGTGATGAGTATAGGGAGACTATGACCTCCCTTGATCTAGATGAGAATCCCTAATCCTGTTGTTTTATGATATTAATTTTTCAGCTTTAATTTTCACATATTTCTAAATATCTCCAAAACCAAGTAACAGACTGAACTTCTTAGTGTCATATGAAAGCTTTCAGCTAGATGAATAAAATGTTGCTAACAGCATATGTGTAAATTGAGTGGCTGCTAAGATATTGTAAGTTCTTTACAAAATATTACAAATGTAATAGTTACTGTGTTTACAGTGACTTATAAAATTAGTTTAAGACGTAGAAGCTAAAGAATACTACCACTATAAAAATACTTTGTGCTGAAGAGTTTGCCTTGTATACTTCTTTTATAACCCCTATGTTCCAGAGATATGAACATTTGTTTGAAATGTGAGGACGTTAATTTGATTTTGTCAAAAGGCTTAGGGCCCCGCCCATTGTAAGTTACAGTGTAAACTTCAGAAGCTCCATTGAAGTGAATGGTGTCCTTCATACTAGGCCTCCCAGGAAGCTTATTCCAGCTTCCTGAGACTTCAATTTTGTTCTTGAAAATTTGACTCAGGCTCCCTTTGAGCCTGCTGCTTCAGCTTCCTTTCAACATTGTACTCTGAAGACTGTTCTTCTTTTGGCTCTTACTTCAGCCAAGAGGGTTTCTCAGTTTCAGGCTCTCATAGCTGTTCCTCCTTTATTAGTTTTTCACAGGGACAGGATGTCTGTTCGTACTAACTGTTCTTTTATGCTCAGGGTGGTCAATGAGCTGTCCTTTAATCAATCTATTAATTTGCCTTACTTTTTCCTCCTCTTCCAGTTTGCCAGTGAAAACATTCTTCACACTTTGGACTTGCATAGACAGCTCAGGTATTTGAATAAAATTAAACTTAATAGCAAATCTGAGCAGCATTTTGTTTCTTTTCATCCCAGGTCTTTGGGTTTAGCTATTTCTAAGCAGACCATCTCTTCTTAAATTTCAGAAGCCATTTATTTTTGTTATTTTCATGGCAAATGTCTTTCCTCTTCAGTACAGGCTCGCTCTATCAGACCTGTTGCTTCCTCTGGTGCTTTTTTTCTAGGGGCTGAATATCAGTTCCATCCCTGAGGCTGCTACTTGGTCTTCTGTCTGTATCTTCACTGTTGGTTGCTAGTTCCAGGGCTAGAGCTGACATTGCCAGGGCTATCCTACATAGGTTTCTTCAGGGCCTTCCTTCTCCCAGGTTTCCTCTTGAGCTTTTATATTCTCCCTTACATTAGGAATATTGCAACAGTGATATGGAAGGACATAGTACAGTTGTGTAAAATCTTACCATAACAGCAGATGTTCTCTTCACTGTTGCAACATTTGCTCCCTCCATCCTGCCCCCTCTGCTCTAGCCTGTTTTCCTTGCCCTCCTGGCTGAAGGCTTCTTCTCCCTCTTTTCTCCTCCTTGATGTACATATTTCACCTGGTCCCTAGGTACATTCTGCCCCTCCTGGAGCTTTTCACGTCTGAAGTGTGGGCATCTGTATATTCCCTTTATGCCCTATGCCTTGTGTGGGGAGCGTACATGTGATGTATGGTGCCTATACATACTAAAGGCCTTGGTGTACTGGTTGGACATTGGGCTATCCTTGGCAGGCAATCCCTTACATTAGGAATACTGCAACAGTGAGGAAAAGGACATCTACTGATAGGGTAAGATTTTACACAACTGCACTTTGTGTCATGATCATGCACATTTTGTAAACACATTAATAACTCATAGTGGAGTCATAGTTGGCTCACTGCAAATATAATCATGACTGCATATTTCAAAGACTATTATAACACTTTGTTTTTCTAAAATTAATATTTTTGTGGTTATTTCCTGAGTGAAAATACTATTCTGCAGCTTCAACTGCTGTGTGTTTGTTCACATCACTGCATATTGCTTTAATAGCCTTTAGAGATTTTAGGCCATGCTATTTTAAATTGGTTTAATGTAATTGTGTTCTGACAGGTAAGAGTGAATCATCTGCTTGTATTACATTTAGCTGCTATATGATGTTTATTTTCATATTTGAAGTTCAGCTGTCAACATACATTCTAATAATATTGTATCACTAAAAGTAATTAGTTATCAATGTTTATTCTTTTGTCGTGAAACAAATGGTCTTAAGTATTGAAAAAATGCTATACTTTGGTATAATTAGTCAGAGCCTCAAAATGAGCTTTAAAAGCATTTATATGGCTGTCTAGCTAAAATGTTTCTAAAATTTGATTACTCTGTGAAATCGCCAAGCTGATGGTACTCTACCAAGCACCATTTGCAAGCATTTACTATGTTTTATAGGAGGTATTCGTGTTATTCTAGAGATGGACTTGAGTACGTCATCTATTCAGTCATTCTCCAGTCACCTGCTTATCTAGTTTAGGGCTGCTGGAGATCCTGAACTTAGCAGTGAATGCAAGGTTATAAACTACTCCTGGATGGAGAGCTTGCAGGGCATATATATGCACATGCGCACATACCTACAGGTTCATAAGTATGTACTAAGCTGTTGACCACCAGGACCTTTATAAGACTATCCTTGCAATCCAACCCAGTTGTGTCCCTATGTATCATGGACATTTATTAGGAGGGGGTATGTTAGGAAGTTTCTAGAGATTATGTGAAGGGGACATGTTAGTTTGGGCATTACTGTCAGCCTCTATCTATTAGAGATATGGGTCCAGACCATGGGTGAATTTCCGATTTCCCATCCCTTGGTCAAGGTTACACTTTGGTAGGGTGAGAGATGGATTGTACTTCACACAGATGGGAGCCTGTTCTAGAACATGGAGATCTTGGGAGACACTTATCTGTCTCGTCAACATGTCTTATTTATGCCACAAGCAACATTTAAATTCTTGGATCTAGTGTTTCTGATCCTGTTCATTTTGCAGATGTGCAAAAGATCAGTCAGAGTTGGATCTGAGGATGCCTTGTATGCGAGGCATGGATCACCTCTCATTAACTGGTAGGAGACAGAATATAGAGAAAGGGCTTTAAGGTGATCTATATGGGACAATGTGTTTATATCCTGGATTTTCGTAGTAAGGAACTTTTGTGGGCATTCCAACTGTTGCATATGTCTGGTCAAGTACATGCTGAATGGCCGTTACACTCAGTGATGGATCTGATAAAGGACAAATAAGGTGGCACTATGACTTCCATGGGCCTGGATATCATGCCCTTATTTGTAAGTTGGATGTCATAGAATGATTTCCTTACTACCTTGGCCACGTGTTAGTCAAAAGCCATATTACTGTCTACATATCCTCCCAAATACCTGTGTACTGGGTCAACCCTTAGGGATGTCTTATTGATGGAGTAATTAGCCTGGCTGGCAGTTTTCACAAAAAGATACTAAAATGCATTTTGTGGCATTGAATTTTAGTCCGTGACTTTTGAACCAGCCATTTGTCTATGTTAGACCCTCTTGTAAGATGTTTGTGTCATGGGGGAATCTATAATAGCTCCCAATTTGCAGTCATCTGCGAACCTGGTCTGCCAAAGATCCTTAATATTAGCCTTAACTTCCAAGAAGTAGATGCCAAGTAGAAGCAGTCCCAGCATGTAGCCCTGAGGTACCATGCTGTTAACTGGTCTGTTAGTGGAGGTGATATAATCAATCCTGACTTCCTGGGTCCTGTCTGTGAGCCAGCTGGCAATCCAGTGAGTTATGTAGGGGTTTATGCCCAGTTTGGTGAAATTGTCAACTACACCCATGTGGGGTTTTGTATTGAATGCCATAGCCAGATCCAGGAAGGTGATATGCACCATTTCCCCTCTTCCATTGCCTTGATGACTTTATCAAAAAAGTTTGCCAGGTTTAGTAGGCTTAACCTTCCTTTGACGTAGCCAAACTGGTATGGCTTCAGTGCCTGAAGGTTGTCTGTATCTTGTTAATTATCTCTATGATAATTCATTCTATGGCTTTGCATATTAGAATAGACAGACTAATAAGTCTGTAATCTTGGAGGTTGGTTGATTGTCCACCCTTGTAAAGTGGGATGACTGGTGCAGTCCTCCATTTTCATGGTACAAAGCCTGCTTTGACCCTATAGTTGAAACATGACTCGTGGTCCTGCTAGGTCATGTTTTGAGCTATTTAGGAGGCATCCAAGGATATTTTCGGGGCACATTGAGGCTGTATTTCTGGCCTAAGCAAGTGCCGCCAGGACCTGATCCCTGATAATAATTGGGTGGGTTATGCCAATAGTAATTTCATGGTGGGGGTGAAGATTGAGCTGAATTTGCCATCCAGCAAATTTGCTATGTCACTCTGCTCAGTGAAGGTGGTAACACTGACCACCAGTTAAGCACACTAATATGTGCTGCCTTTGAGATTTTGGGCATGGTTGTAGAATGACTTAATGGTTGTCTTTAGCCTATTAGGTTATCTTGACATCATAACTGGCCTTGTTGAACTTAATTAGTCCTCTTAGTTTGCTCTTCAGTTTGATTAGAGAGCTCCTGTCATTATGGGAATTAGTCTTCCAGATTTTAGCCATGGCTTTTGTTTCATTTTTTTATATACTCTATTATAGTTAGGATTCCACCAGTTTGTTTTGTTTTTAGAGTTTGTGTTGGACTTATTTCTAATAGGTACAGCAGTCTCTATATAGGCATTTACATGGTTGCACATCAACAATTCCGCGTAGGTTGCTGTGAACTTAGGGTTGGGAGGGGTGTTGAATTTTGACAAACCATTGCTTATTAGGATGCTGTTTGCTATGGAATAGTTCCTAACTGTCATAGATTTTGCTGGGGTTACTGAGTTCATTTTTATTTAGAAGGAGACAGCTTTGTTGTCCAATCTCACAAGTTAGGACATTACATGTGTGGGTGCAGCACTCTCCCATATTGGTGAGTACCAGATTCAGTATGTTTGAAACTCTGGTGAGTGTGCACATTATCTGGTAAAGGGTGTTTGTGTTAATAAAGTCCAAGAATTGATGTTCTTCATGTTTCACTGTTGCAGTCATAACATTTGGGTAATCCTGCTGGCAGGTTGCCCCCAGTCGGCCTGAATATCAAAGTCTTGGGACCTGCGTTGGCTGCTGTCGCCCCTTCCCTGACGTCAGGGGTATAAAAGAAGCAACCAACGCCATTTTCTTCAGTCTTTCTTGCCGCGCGGTGCCTGAAGCAGAAGCAGTTTGCAAGTGCCGGTCGGCCAACTCCTGAGATTTTCGTGTTTGCGTTTCAGATCTGAAGTCTTCAATAAAGCTAAGTGCCCCATTGGGGAAACTTTTTTCTTGCTCCAGAACGATGTCAGAAAAGGTTAATAATTGTATTTCTTGTGGAAAGCAAATACCTCATAAGGATTTTCATTCTTACTGCATTCCTTGCCTAGACCCTGATCACAAAGTTACTGGTTGTCAGTTTTGTGCTAGATTTAACCAACTCACTATTAAGCGTCGGTATGATTTTGCTTTAAACTTTTTTGGACGCTGGTTTAATTATCCTGAAATGTCATCAGATAGCCATCCGACTACCAGAGTTTACAAAAAACGCAAAGAAAAGGATAGAGAAAAACAACCAAGGCCCAAAACCTGAGTGTCTCCAGTAGGTGTTAGGTAAGACCTATGGGATTCTAGGGACATAGAGGGTGAGCTATAGTTTGCTAGGATATGGCATGGGACTTTATCTATGGTGATTTGCACACGAATAAATTCCAAGGCATCTTCCTGTTTAACCAATGTAGAGTTATACATTTTGCTAATATAGATTGAGACAGCTCCACCTTTTGACCCTGTCTATGCAGTTGATGGTCTAAATATCTGTAAAGCAGTGAAGCATTCCACTGCTGGAGTACTTTTGTGGATTTAAACCACATCTCTGTAACAACACAGATGTCTATAGTCTCCAAAGTGACGAGACCTTGTAGGGCATGGAGTTTCTTGTTTAGCCTCCTAGCATTAAACAGTAGCACCTTTGGATTTCCTTGGCTTTTATTTGCTATGTTGATAGGTTTGTCAATTTGGCATTGCATAAACAAGGCTCTAAGTGGTGGATTAAGTTTTAGACAATATTCGGAAGCCTAGGGACAACTGGTACAGACCATCCTTTGCAAAGCAACTTGGTTTGTTAACCATATCCTCCCATGCTGACAAACATTAAGTACCCCTGGTATGACACCAGAAAGTAAGCCAATTATCAAAGTCACTCATCTTTTGTTCATACTGTGGCATCATCCCTTGGTGAAGGTAGAATGCTGCTCAATGCAAGGCACATACCTACCTGAGACACACATTCAGAGAGGTCAACAATGTTTCTCTTCCTATAGACCAAGGAAGTGTGTCTCAGGTCATTAGCACCCACATGAACTATGAATGAATCATGCTGGTACCTGTGATGTAGGGACAGGGAGTTTAAAGAACCACCAGTGTATCTGTCATTTATATTCAAAATATAAGTAGTATCACTTTCAGATTCACCATTTCCTTTTATGTAATACACAAATTTACTGAGTTTCATAGCACAACTGATGTATGCCAATATTATAACCCAGAGACTGCCAATGCTAGAGAATAGACTTCCCTTACATGTCAAACAGAGCAGCTCACTGGCCCTCTTCAAGAGAAATCTTGATGAGTGGATGGGAAATACAAAATTCACCCCGGGGATCACTCCAGTGGCTCTTCTCGACAGAGGCACTGGGAACTAAGGTTGGGTGGCACAATGCCAGGGTAATCCTGCAGGCTAAGCTTGTAAAGGCTCCAGGGCCATTAGCCTAGTACACATCTATGAATCTATGAACGATGTTTTTGAATCTTTAACAAGACATATTGTAAAAACAGAAGTCTATTGCATTATTACCCTTTTTGGTATGTTTCTAGAATTTCTTCCAGACACAGAAGGGGACCTAGCTTGATACACATCAGCATTTCTTTACACGATACAGCTGTTACTTCTTTTGTAGTTCTAGTACATTCCTTTGTATAGTTGTCATTGCTGCAGCTGTGAAGAGACTGAAGTCCACTCTTTAAACTAGCATGTGCTGATTTCTTTTTGAACACACAGCTCTTTATTTCAGTCAGCTATTAAAGTCTTCTCCATCTTGCACTGTTTTACTGTCAACCTTTATTTTAACCACTTACATGTTAATACATTCCATTCCATGCAGACCTTTTAACAGCATTAGAATATTTCATCTTCAGGATACCAAAACACTTAAAAAAATTCATAGAATAATGGCCAATAACTCTTTTTAATATAAGGTTATACATCTTTTTACAGACTGTCGTTTCCCTGAAAGGGAAATCAGTATAGCAAATTTGCTGAATAGTTATTTTGCTAAAAAGTGATCTCACAACGTAGCAATTCATAGAAAACCCCAAATAGTGCAAATGAACCTGAAAAAAGGTGTTTTGCATTATAGCACTGCTGCAATGCACCCCCATGTTGGGGAGGTGGGGCTTTGCAGCTACACCTCCTTTACTTAAATATACTAATTCAATAGTTGCACAACCACAGAGGGAATAGGAAAGACAACACGCAATAGGCAATATCTGAAAGATTTTTACATGAAGAAGGACAATAGAGATTTTCATCTGATGAAATATACCTTTGTTTATGTGATTGCCAGCACTTTATGAAGGGTATGTTTTATATATTAATGAGTTTGAACGACTATTTTTATTGGTTGATTCAAATGTTAATTGTTTATATAAAATGAAGTTTTAATTGATTTTGTGTTTGTCTGATGAAGTCTGATGTTATAGATGAAAAACACGGTGATTCGTTAAGCGTTTAATATTCTGTGTTATAATCTGTGTTTATACTAATAAAGTAAATTTATGGTCCGTGAGTTTGGAGGTGGATTCCCTTCATTTGTGCGTTTTTAGAGTACAACACGCAATAAATTACTTTAGGTTCTCAAATACAAATCACTCCAGCTGTGATTGTCTACAGAGTTCTACAGTTTTCTGTGAAGTAACTGTCCAGTAAAATGACTGCTTAGTGAATTAGCTTTACTGATTTCACTTTCAGTGAAATCACATTTCAGTGAATCTGACAGCACCTAGGAAATGCTCTCATATGTGGTGCGGAATATCACGCCTCTATCAACATTCCAGGCATTTTCTGACAAATTTAAAAAGCATAAGATAAACAAATGTAAATATTTTGTATAGGATCATAGGAGGTTACCAGGCTATTCATCCCAATGTAGTACCATAGATACTCTAGTCAGTACCCAGGACTGTATTTAGTAATGACTGCCCATGTCCAGTACCGTTGTGGACACTATCTCTGGTAAGAATTTACGGTGCCCCATCCACTCATCTGGATTCCTTTTGAATAGTGTCATAGAGGTGCTCTGCTTCACATAAATTGGCAGCTTATTCCAAAGACACGCCAGTCGATCAGAGATAAATCTGTCCCTCCAGCATGTCATATTCAACTCACAGGACATATTTATGTCCCTGGAATGGGTAGCTCTAGTTCCATTTGATTTATGGATGCGCAGCAAATTCATTAGGCTTGGGTCGGAGATTGCTCTGTAAGCCAGGCATGTGTCCCCTAAGAAGTCTATACGATACTCAGTATAGTGACAGGAACTTCAGTCGGTCTGTGTAAGGCACATGCTGGAGGCCCTTGATGATCTTATTTAGAAAACTCTGATGTCTCTCCAGTTGCTGCAGGTACTTTGCATGGTACATGCCGAAAGAGGCGTTATGCTCCATTATGGGCCTGGTTAGTGATGAGTATAGAGAGGTTATAACCTCCTTTGCTCTAGAGATGATATCTTTGCTAATTAAATGTGCTATGTAGAAAGCCTTCCTTCCTACCATAGACACATGATGGTCAAAGGTAAGGTCGCAGTCTACTTGTGATCCCAGATGTCTTACCACTTCATACAGTATTGTTGTTAATTTGATAGTGTGAAGGGACATTGTGTTTACCAAAGGGAATGATGATGCATTTCTTTGCATTTAATCTGAAACCATGTCTAAGACACCAGTTGTTAGTCTGCGCAAGACCCGCCTGAAGTATACTGACATAATTTGGGAATTCAATAATTGCACCCATTTTGCAGTTGCCCACAAACTTGGTCAACCACAGCCCCTTAGTTTTTGCCTGAACTTCTGAGAAGTATATAGCAAACAGTACAGGGCCCAGTACTGACCCTAGTGGCCCTCCTGCTGGTGACTGATCTGTTGGTTGATGTGGAGTCACCCACTTTGATAGTGTGTGACCAGTTTGTGAGCCAGTTGGCAATTCCCATTTTTGAAGAAATCCACAAGGTTTAACAGGCAGGATCTGCCCTTGATGAAGTCAAATTGGGTCAGATCCAGGGTGTGGAGGTCACCTATGCATTTATGAGGTCCATGATGATACGTTCCATGGCTTTGCAGATGAGGCTGGTCAGACTTATGGGTCTATAATTCCCTGGGTCTGTTGCTAAGCCACCTTTGTGGAGGGGAATTACTACTGTTCTCCATTCCACAGGAACAAAACCTGCGCTTAGGCTGTGATTGCATAGGGTAATCGATGGTGATGCTAGGTCATGTTTTAATTTGTTTAGAAGACAGCCTGGGATGACGTCTGGTCCTGTAGAAGCTGTGTTTTTTTTTACCTTAGACAAGGCTTTAATTACCTGCTCTTCAGATATGTAAAGTGGGGGGAAGTTGGGGGCAAGCTTTGTGGTAAGTTTGGATGGGTTAAGGGAGTGATATTTTCACCACATCTGTCCACAAACAGGTTTGCTATCTCTGCAGGATCACTGTGTGTGATACCATTAGTCACTAGTTTAGCAAATGCTTGGAACCTACCTTTTATGTAGCTGTAAAAGGCCTTATGGTTATCCTTGGCTGTGATTGCTAAGTTTTTCTCAAAGTTACCCTTAGAGGATTTGACATGTCTTATTTGCCTGTTGAGGCTCAGGAGGGTGCTTTCCATTGTTGGGCTTCACCTTAGTTTTCTTAGACAGCAACTTTTTGCATTTGTTGTAAAGTTTGTTGATGCTGGATGTTCACCAGGGCAGTTTGTTTTTACTTGGGGATTGGGCTTTGATTCTCTCTCTGGAACAGCCAAATCTGTACACTTATACAAGGGATTGTACAGGGCTTTAGTGTAAGCTTTGGTGTATTTGCCACTTCCAGCTGGGGGTGGGGCTTGGAATACATTTATAACTTCCCCTAGGAGGGTATAGTTTGCTTTGGTAAAGTTTTTTAGTCTTACTTCACCTTTTGTGAGTTCTGGTGTTAGTACCAGTTTGAAGGCAACTGATTTGTGGTCAGATTTAACTAATGAGGGTCTGACAGTTGTGGTAGTGCATCTATTTGTCATGTTAGTGAGGACCAGATCTAGTATGTTTGTTCCTTTTGTTCGGGGTTTGAACAATTTGTTCCTGGGCATTTGAGTTAAAGTCAAGTAACTTTTGCACTACTGAGTTAGGGCTAGAGCAGGTTTCCCAGTTGATGGTGGGATAATTGAAATCCCCCCATAACCAGAGTATTTGGAAAATATTTGGATGTCCTACAGTTTGGTTAAGTAGGCCTTGTGTGCATCATGATCCATGGAGGGGGATATATAACTAGCTATGACTTGAATGGGAGTCTTTATCCACAGTAATCTGAACTTGGAGCAACTCCATGGTGTTGTTCGGTCTAACTAGTTGGGAGGTGAATTTATATCTGATATAGATAGAAACACAACTGCCTTTGGTTCTCACATGTTCATTTTGCAGTCTGAAGATGTGGAAGGCATTATAGCCTTGCAAGGCCGGGGTGCTCTCTAAGGCTGTGAATCAGGTTTCTGTGACTGCAAAGACATCTACATCCTCCAGTGATAGAAGTGCTTCCAGGGTGTGCAGTTTTTGGTTTAAGTTCCTAGAGTTTAGCAGCATAACCCTTATTTTGTTGTGGTTGGCAATTTTCACATTGGGAAATTTGTTTTTGAGACCTTCCCTAAAAAAGGCACTTTGGGTGAGGCAAAAGCCTTTGCCAGCAGCCAAAAGCCTAGTGGTGCCAGGTGCAAACCATCTCTTGCAAAGCAGTGAGGTTTGTCAACAATGTCATCCCAGGCTGACGGAAACTGGATCTGCTTTGAATAACACCAAAAACTAAGCCAATTATTGAAATTGATCATTTTTGTTTATACTGTGGCATCATTCTAGGTGAGGGTAATATGCTGCTCAAGTTTAGGGACATGCCTGCCTGGGACACATACTCTGAGAGCTCAGTCATGTCTCTCTTCATATAGTCCAGTGAGGTGTATCTCAGGTCATTTATTCCAACATGAGCTATGACAGAGTGATAGTGTACTTGTTGTTGAAAGATCTGAGTGCATATGTGATCTGACGAATCCTGGCACTGGACAGGCACCTGACCATGACTTTCTCCCAATCTAACCTGGTGAATGGGACATCCGTGTCTCTCACTATGGAGTCTGCAATGACAAGAAAATTTGTTTTTTGAGAGTTATGGTTTAAGGGCTTGGTATGTGAGACACTGGTGTTGCTAAACAATAAAAGCTATTAAAACTGTAGAAATAACAATGTTATCAGTAAGAAGTATTCTTTATGGTGTTAATAGTTAGTGCAGTTCACAGTCTTTTCCATAAATACTCTAATATATTATAATGCACACAAACCACAAATTGTATTTTTGTATACTTTCACAAACAAATGTTCATATCCTGAAAACTGTACAATCCAAACATATACCATTAGAACATTTTTGTTAACCAGATGTAAGCTTTCACATGACAACAAGAAATTCCTCTATAAGTGCATGTTTATGGAGATATTTATAGAAATATGAAAACATAAACTTAATTGTATAATTAGCAAAACAATACTGGATATCTCTCAAGGTGTACTTCAGCAATGTCTAAGGTTTCACTTAATCTCATGCAACAGTTTCTATGTCACTTGGTTTTAGAAGTATTAAGCACACAGAAATATTGCTTATTTTTATAATTAGTGGCATACAACTAGCAATATTTCCAGTATAGTGTGATGTAAACCAGCATTGACAGTGAACTGTACTGTCTCCCCCGTTGGTGTTTCACACCATACACTTCAATAACATGGAGGTGTCTCAATTATGAAAATATGAACATAAATTTGAAAATATGACTAATAAGTGGCAAACAAAAATTAGTTTCTCCACTGCAGGACAACCTAGACTAGAAATCTTAGTGTCATTTAGTTAATTACCCCCTTCACTTTTTAATACAGTATATTATGGTAAGTCACTTAGTTAAAGAAGCCAAACTCAATAAAGTCTTTGTTGCCATAAGGCAATATGGATGTGAACCAAACAAAAAAAAAGGCATTTTAGGCTTGAGTGAGTTAAATTCAAAACAAAGTAGTCATCTAAGAAGCAGAAACCCTTGAAAGGCATGCATAATGAACAGAGGGAGAGGGGGAGCAGAAGCAGAAGCAAAACAGGAAAAAAAGTCCTGGGGTTATGTATATTAGATGGCTGGCTATGTTTTACATTTTTACATATATTTTGTTTACTGGGCTGTCCAACTGTGCCAAAGCCCATTTTCAGTGATGGCCACCCTGGATTACTGTTTGTTCAAGTGACTTGGTCATATTTATCCAGTAGGCAAGACTGAGAGAAGCCAGTCCTGGACTACATGGCACAGTTTGTTAGTAGCTCAGAGCCTTAATCATCTCTACCAAACTGCCAGTCTTTACGTTAAGCAAGCTATGTGAGAAGGTAGTAGGGGGAGGGGGCAGAATACTGTAGTCTATCAAAAGGAGTATAACCAGCAGAATTTGACAACTTCCTGTTTCCCTTGATAGCAAAGGCAATACTCATTTTAGAACACTGGTCTAGCTCTAGAGGCCTCACCAATATACATGCATAGATAAGGTTGACACCGTTCAAAAAATTAAAATAAAATGCACTGTCCACATCATAAGACATATAAAGGCTAAAAATATGTAACGTGATAGTCCTAAGAGAAAGCTAAGACTTTACAGTGGCTTTTAAATATCTTAAAAGAATCAATGGTATTCACGTAAGCCAAGTGCCATCATTCAAATATGGATAGGTGTCTGTCTGTGTATAACAAGTTGTCATAATCTGAGAATTTAAGGTACACAGCTCAGGGACGATATAGAAAAGCAATATTTCAAAGAAAGGGTGGTGAATGACTGTAACATCTGTAATTAAGATGTGGTGCTGTTGAAACTGACAGATTTTAAGAATATATGGGGAAACTCTAAGGCCATTCTTAGACTGACAGGAAAAGGAAAACAGGATGTTAAATAAGTAGAATTTATAGCTTATCCAGTAAAAAAAAATGTCAGAATAGATGTGTTATTGTGGTCCTTATCTGTTGTCTGAGCCTATGGTTACAAGAGGACTTATGCAAGGCCCACTGTGACAATAAGGGGGGAAAGAAGGTGGAATGAATTAGATACAGTGGAAGCAGATTTTCAAAAAAAAAAAAAAAAAAGTGTATAGAAATCCATGCATCCACCCATTTTCTAAACTGTTTGCCACTGTGAGGTTCAAAGTGACACCAAGCTAAGTAGGGCAGAGCAGTCTGCCCTTTCCTTGGCAACAGACCCCAGCTCATCCTGTGGGAGTCTGTAGGCATTCTGATGTGTAATCTCTCTAGCATATCCTTTATCTGCTGCAGAGTCTCCTTCTAATATGCCATGCCTGATGCACCTACTATGAGACATGCCTGGGGGCATCCTAACTAAAAGTCCAAACCATCATACCCAACTCCTCCCATTACACAGTAGCAGTGGTTGTATTATGAAGTCATCCCAGATTGCCAGGCTTCTCACTGTCCTATAAACAGAGATCATAGCTACCCTATGAAAGAACCTCATTCACAGGGCTTATATCCATGATCTTATTTTCAGTCGTTACCAAGATCATGATAATACGTGGGAACAGTGACATAGACTGACCAGTAAAAATGGAAAGCTTTATTCTGTGGTTCAGCTGTCACTACTCTGCCATGATGTTCTTTGTGTTTCACTGTTGCAGTCATCACATTTGGGTTATCCCTGCCAGGGTAGCCCTCAGTTGGCCTGAATACCAGAGGCTTAGTATTTCTGTGTTGGTTGCTGTCGCTCCAGGACTGACGTCAGGTCATCAGTGGTACACTATCAGGCAGCCAACGCCATTACGTCAGTATTTCTTGCCAAGGAGCCCAAAGCAGAAGCAGTTCACAAGCGTGCCAGTTGGCCGCTACCTTAGTGTTTCATTTCCGAATTGAAGTTGAAGTCTTCTAAAGCTAAGTACCCCGTTGGGGATCCCTTTTTCTTGCTCTAATAGATGTCATAAAAAGTTAACAATTGTCTCACCTGTGGAAAGCAAGTAACACACCGAGACTTTCATTCTTACTGCATCACCTGTTTAGGCCCAGACCAAGACGTCCCACGCTGTTGCTTTTGTGCTTTGTTCAACATCAGAACTATACATCGTCGGGCCCTTATTGTAGCTAGATATTTTTGCTCTCAGTCCTCTACTTCTGATATGGCTTTGGTAAGTCATCCGACAGCCGATCTTCCAAAAAAACATAACTATAAAGACAGAGACAGACCGCACAGGTCCAAAACTGCCGATGACTCTTCCGTTAAGCTAGTCCTCAGTTCTCCGGTCCTCAGTGAGGTGCTTTCGCAGCCCCTGATGCCCGCTTCTGTGGATTTGCAGGCTGCTACCGAGACCCATTCGGAGTCCAGTATGCCGCGAGACTATTCTTCAACTAAGGATCCTGCGGATGTCTCTACCTTGGATGGGTCCAGAGCTGCTGAGTAGGCACCGGCTTATGAGGAAGTACCCCGCACTACCGATACTCAACACAGACCGACGACTTCTGTCACATCTTCACTTCTTTCGAAAACAACCAAGTTTCTAAGGCCCAGGGTATGAACCACACCCAAAAAACGACAACCCAAGCTCAGGCACCTGCTTCCTTGCCTCAGTCTCAAATGCTTAAAATGGCGGAAGACCTTATAATGATTATCAGAAGAAGCCAGGCTACCCCTTCCAAAAGAAAAAGAGACTTATCCCCAGTAGTTTTATCTGAACAGGAGTCCAATGACTCTGATGCGTCTGAATATGAAGATATGCAGCCCCTCTCTGCTTATGAGGATTCTGATGCAGAGGAATCCATCCCTTCATCCTCTCCACCCGCGGACTTTTACTTTGGGGAAACCCAACAAACCTTAAGGGAGCATTTCCAATGGGAATGTCAGGACTATCCTCAGTCAAAAAAGAAACTCAAGGAATTCTTAGATCTTCCACAGCACAGACCTCTGGCCTTTCCTCCTGTCCTGAATGTTGTGGATAATGTTTTTATGAATCCAGTCTGATGCCTGACAACCCTCCCTGCTGCTCCCAGGAAACCTTATAGGTATTATAGAGTCCCTGACTCTCACAAATTTCTTTTCAAAAATCCTACTGCTGACCCTGAGGTCATCTCTCAAGGACCTAAACGAATCAAAGCAACTTCAGCTAAGAATTCCACTCCCTCAGATAGGGATTCCTGAGCATTGGACATATGGGGTAAAAAAGTATACACCTCTGCTATACTTGCTATTAGAGCATTACATTGTCAGTTCCACATGTTGAAATATTAGCAACATACCATGGAACTCCTCAAACAAAAAATATTTTCTTTACTTACAAGAGTTACAAGAATTAATGCATTCTGCAAGTCAAGTAACTAAGCACACCTTACAATGTGGTTTTGATGCCCTAGAAGCATCTTGCAGGGCAGCAGTCACTGGTTCTGTCCTTAGAAGGCATGCTTGGCTTAAGGAACAGACCTTGCCAGACCATGTCAAATCCATATTATTGGATGCACCCTTGCACAAAGACAACTTATTTGGCACCAAGGCAGAAGAGGTCTTAAAAAAGATGGAAGAAAAAGCTAAATTTATGCAGACAGTTAAAGACTTCTTACAGGTCCAGCCACCGAGGGTCAGTAGGCATTACCCCTCCAGGCACTGGTCCTTTCCTGCCCCGTCCAGGTCAGCTCAGCCCAGACCCAGAGGAAGCAGACCCCCCAGACAATAGCCCCAGAGAATGCAGAGATCTAAGCAATGGAGTTCCTCCTCTTCAAAAACCAGGGAGTGCAAAGCCACCCCCTTATGTTAGGAACTCACAATGAACTTTACACTTCCACCCCCTCCCTCTGCCCACCTGCTCTTGCCCCTAGGAGGAAAACTCTCATTCCACGCAAGCAACTGGCCACCATTACCAATGCTCACTGGGTCCTCAACATAGTGTCCCAGGGATACAAATTTTATTTCCACACTCTGCCAACCCCAGAAGGGTTCCCAGATCTTCCCCCAAACCAGTGGGCAGAGGCCAAAAAGCAAGTCCTTTCCCTGCTGTCTATGAGGACAATAGAGCATGTTCCTGCAAAACAGATAGGCCAAGGTTTCTACTCCAGACTCTTCCTGGTACCCAGAAAAGAGGGCACATGGCACCCCATCCTCAAACTATCCATTCTAAACACCTTTCTGGTGATTCAGAATGCTCACCCTCCAGCAGCTCCTACCTATACTTTCCAAGGATGATTGGTTAGCCACCCTAGACCTAAAAGAGGCCTACCTACACATCCCAATCAGGGAATCATGCAGGAAATAGAGTTTTCACAAAATGCCTGGCTCCCGCCATTGCTTTTTGCAGACAAAGAACTATTCAAATTTACCCATACTTAGATGACTGCCTGATTCAGGCAGACAGTCAGGAAAAGCTGCTAAAGCACCTGACCTTAGTAAAGGACCAACTGACATCCCTGGGGTGTACTATCAATGAAAAGAAATCCAAACTAGTACCCACACAAAAAATTGTATTCCTGGGAGAAAGCCTGGGCACAGCATCCCAGATGGCATTCCTTACTCCAGAAAAACAAGCCTACTTGGCAGGCTACTTCTCTCAACTAGCCACCAGAACCCAGTTATCGGCAAGGAAAATCCTGCAAGCTCTAGGGGTCATGGCTTCTTTCATTCTACTCATTCCATATGCCAGACTGCATATGAGGAAACTACAGTGGCACCTAAAAAGCCTTTGGTGTCAGCACTCTCAAGACCTGGAAACTCTTATACCATTGATACCTTGCCTAAGGAATGATTTTCTTTGGTGGGCAGCAGCATGCTACCACAACAAGGGACTTCCCTTCTCACAACCCCACGCTGCCCATATCCTCACCAGAGATGTATCAGACTATGCCTGGGGTGCACACCTGGGTGGCAGGTGCGTTCAGGGCCAATGGAGCTCAAATCAAATACATCTGCACATCAACCAAAAAGAGATGTTAGCTGTTCAGACTCCCTGACAGCTTTCAGACCCCTACTCTCCCCGTGTCTCTCCTGATCAAAATAGACAACACCACAGTGATGTGGTATATCAACAAGCAGGGAGAGACTCACTCTTTTTATCTGTGCAGGCTCGCCATGACCCTTTGGCACACGGCCTCAGCCATGCAACTACACCTGTTAGCACAATTCCTGCCAGGCTCTCTAAACTCTCTGGCAGACAGCTTAAGCAGAAACCTGCTAGACCCACACAAGTGGCAGCGAGACCAAAGAACCTTCACCCTTGTAACCCAGAAATGGGACACCCTGAAGGTCGATCTCTTTGTCTCCCACTCCAATCATCAGCTCAGCAAATTCTGCACCGGGGAACCTCACAGCAAAGCCTAGAAAGTGGATGTTCTATCCTTCCAGTGGGTAAACCTCTCGGTCTATGCATTTCCCCCTCTACCACTCATTTCAAGGGTACTGCTCAAAATAAGGGAGGACAAACCGAGAGCAATCCTGCTTGCCCCAGACTGGCCACGCCAGCACTGGTACCCACTGCTGCACAGCCCTGCCATCATGGCACCTACCTTAGATCCCAACACTCCTGACCCAGAGGAATGGAGAATTCATGCATCCCCAATTGCAGACCCTCAGTCTGGCAGCCTGTCTTATTCCCTGACCTCTCCTCAAGCTGCCAGTCTAAGTAAACAAGTTCTAGATGTTATACATGAGGCCAGACACCCCAGCACTAGAAAATCGTATGCTGACAAGTGGAAAAAGTTTTGTATCTGGATCCAGGCTAAGGGAGCCGGAATAGCACAGCCCTCCCTACCTCTCATCCTGGATTACCTGGCAGACCTACTACACAGGGGTCTATCCTTCTCTTCTCTTCTATAAAAATTCATGCCTCTGCCATCTCTGCTCATTACAGCACAGAGCCACCTCTTTTCTCACACCCTCTCATCAAACAGTTCCTAAGAGGGGCTAACAACTTGAGGCCACCCAGAAGAGCTCCTACTCCAACTTGGGACCTAAACTTTGTGTTGGAAAACTTCACCCTGCCCCACCCCTTTGAACCTGCAGCTTCAGCAGAGTTAAAATGTCTCTCTTGGAAGACAACCTTGCTTCTGGCCATCACTTCAGCTAGAAGAGTATCAGAGCTACAAGCACTTACGGCTGTGGAGCCCTTCATCATTTTCCATGCTGACAGGGTCTCCCTCTGGACTAACTCATCCTTCATGCCAAAAGTGGTGTCCACTGTGGCTCTCAACCAATCCATTCATTTGCCCACCTTTTTCCCTAACACACAAAACAAGGGGGAAAGGATTCTGCACTCTCTCTAGATGTGCACAGACAGCTCAGATTCTACATAGACAGGACTAAATCTTTTAGAAAAACTGATCAGTTGCTAGTAAGCGTCACAGGAGCAGAGAGCAAGGCCATATCCAAACAATCTCCAAATGGTTAGCACACTGCATCCATTTCTGCTACAAACAGCACAGGAAACCTCCCTCCAAGGGGGTCAGGACACATTCCACCAGAGCAATCTCCACCTCTGCAGCTTTTCTTAGAGGGGTCCCCATAAGCGACATCTTGGAGGCTGCAACATGGACATCTGTTCATACCTTCACCAAGCATTATCACCTGCCTATCTTCTCCAAATCCATGGCAGGCTTTGCCACCGCAGTCTTGCAGGGCATCCTAGCCAGCCCCCAGTCTTCTTGACTGCCTCCACCCTTTTCTTCAGCTTGGGGAATAAACCCAAATGTGATGACTGCAGCAGTGAAACATGAAGAACCTAGTACAGTTGTGTACACTTACCATAAATGTAGATTTTACGAGTGTATTCAGTGTTGCAGTCCTGGTTACCCTCCCTCCAGCCCCCTTGTCTTCTCTCTGTCTCTCACTCTCGCTTTCCTTACAGGGAATTTTTGGTATTTACTTTCTACTGGTGGTGGTCTTCCACCATAACCTAGCTCCCTATTGGGGGCTCCTGACAGTTAGGGCAAGAAAAACTGATGTAAAGGCGTCGGCTGTCTGATTTTATACCACTGACGACCTGACATCAGTCTTGGAGCGACAGCAACCGATGCCAGAAATACTAAGCCTCTGGTATTCTGGCTGACTGAGGGCTACCCTGGCAGGGATCACCCAAATGTAATGACTGCAACAGTAAATACACTCGAACATCTACATTTATGGTAAGTGTACACAACTGTACTTTCTAATACAGTGACTGCATCAGTCCTCAGCAATATTTCCCAATATGTCTTCTGCCCTCTGTCACAGGTAAGATCAAAAGAATAAAACATGGTAAGTGTACACAACTGTACTTTCTGATACAGTAACTGCATCAGTCCTCAGCAATATTTCCCAATATGTCTTCTGTCCTCTGTCACAGGTAAGATCAAAAGAATAAAACATGGTAAGTGTACACAACTGTACTTTCTGATACAGTGACTGCATCAGTCCTCAGCAATATTTCCCAATATGTCTTCTGCCCTCTGTCACAGGTAAGATCAAAAGAATAAAACCAAAATGCCATGGCACAGCCAGGTGTAAAAAAGCTAAAATTAAAGTGCAAATAGCACCCAGAAGTAGCCACAGGATAGGTTTATTGAAGACTTTCATCCTGTAATAGTAAGGACTTCATTAGAATAAAATCAGCATGCATCATTTTTCTTAAATATCAAATTAATTAACAGGGGGTGTGACAATAATAACCCAGTAACCTGTTAGCCTTTGTGAATGTAAATGGAAATCTGTGGACACTCATGGAAAAATGTCCAAATTTAGATATATTTTGGAAGGCCACAGTGTGATTATTTGGGACTGTCCTGGTTGGTTTACTTAAAACAATGGAAGTTTGTTACCGTATGCTCTGAATGCATTATTATATATTCTACGGGGGGGGGGGAACAAGAGCAGACTACAACACTGCATGTATGATCATTGACTTAGAATTAGAAAACATGCTAGAACTAATGCACTTTACAGTCATTCAGTGCTATGTGCAGGTTTTAAAAAGTTCAAATTTTTTTATTTATTTTAGAAAAGGTGACTAAGGATGTTTGAGGGGGTCATTGGGAAAATATTTTATTATATAGAGAACTATTTTTCAAATTATATTAAGTGTTGGTACTGAACCTAGGTTAAATGATTATTTCTATAGCTCCAGCATTGAGGATAAAACATGATAGGTTATAGGATAGTGATTGACATACTACATTTTAATTAAATTGATATTTCAACAAAACGTGTGTTGGTTTTATTATGATGAAGCCCTGCACCATTGTAGAACAAAAGCACTAAATAAACCTGGTCTGTTGGTATTTGTTATTTTTACTTTTTTAAGGCCACAAGACACTGAAACTCCTCCACTTGGCATAGCTGCTTTAGTCTCACCTGCCGAGAACAATCCATGCTTTCCTTGTAGAGAACCATAACATCTCACTTGGAGATGCTGATTTTCATCACAGCTAATTCTCACTCGGAAGAAAGCTGCTAATTTGAAGAAATACTAGGCACCTGAAGCCAACAAGGCATCTCCTGTAGCAACAGAGGTGAACACTTCTTGTCCCAAGACCGGACACTCTGGGTCTTGGTTGTACATTTATATCATTTACAGAAAAGTCACAAACAGGAAAGAAGACGAGACATACCCTTAGTGGAATCCTGTCTCTACCTTGAAAGTATTTGACTTAATGATGAGAGTGTGGACACAATTCTCAATCCAAAAAGTACAGTGACCAAATAACATATAGCAGCAACCCTGGGACCTCCTGCTGTAGGACCTCTCTCAAGAAATGCCAGGGTAAATTTGTATATGGACTCTAAAGATCCATAAAATGTGTAGATCATAACTCCATGTAATTATGAATTTTGCAACTCTATAAACTTAAGCGCAACTTCAAAGGCAATGCAGCAAATGTTAAAACTTAATGTAACACATTTTAAAGCATTTTGCTGTGAATCTGCACGTTTGACATGGAGCCTGTGGCCCCCCCAGCACCTTGCTGCTTATATACTTGCTGCAAGATGACCATCCTGGTAGACTACCATGACCCCTGCAGTATCTGCATAAGGACAAAATGGATCCTCTGATCTGCAGTCAGGACAGAGTGTGTACTGCTCTTTCTGAATCAGAGCACCAACAGTCAAACAAAATCTCCTTTCCGGTGCCCTGACTTAGGATTTCTCGGGGAGGCGCAGGAGTGTGTTCATTTACAAATACTGAGACACTATCACCTATCTCTTCAAATGTAAAACAATGAAGGGAGTTTTAGCCTAGCATTTGTAATATATATTTTGGACCTTTAAACCAGGTTTCAGTAATGGCATGGCTAACGACATCTTTCATGTAAAGGCAGGTTTTTAAATCATCCATTTTCTTGTGGAGGTATCTTGCTTTAAGCAATCTGCTCTAGCCCAGACTTCACCATCTTGTGTATTTTTCAAGTCTTTTTCTTTCAGTTTGAACATGTGAAAAAAGACATTTTTCTTTTTGATACTTCAGTACTGATACTCCTAATAGAGACTGTGGAGGCCTTTGAATCTCCAACATATGAGGTGACATGCTTAGCCACTGAGTAAATACCAGCATTTACTCTTGATATGCAATTTAAATATGACGTGATGGGATGGTTTTGATAACCACATTTGTTTTCCCAGTCTTGCTAGAATGTTTATTCTGAAAACAGTATATCTTGTTGTACATGTCTTGGAGATTGAATATCCTTTGATTATTTATGCACATTTGAAAGGTGACCATGTCATAATTATCCTTCATCCTTTTTAAACAATTTGAGATGGTCCTAACTTTTTCCCTGGGATAACATAACAATGTCATAAAATCATTGCAAAATCCAGTAATACATATATGTACATGTTTTATTCACACTGGATTTACCAATGGCTAGAAGTTTTGAGGGTAACCTTTTGAAAGATCAGGACCTGCTAGACCAAGCCCCGAAAAAGCTGACTTGGATATACCAAGTCCAAGATGGCCATTTCCTGGAATATTCCCTTTGATCTGCGATATAGTGAGTTTGGAGTTAGTATATAGAACTTCAGAGGTGTGTGTGGGGATTTATCCTCCACATTGGGGGTGCAGGGGACTTTCCTCCCTGCAAAAAAGAAGTTTAAAAGAAAAGAGCAATGTTTGAGATTCGCTCTCCTTTGGAGTTTTCAATCTTTTTTTTCAGTTTGTTGATACTCGACATTACGAGTGCCAATATTCCAATGGAGAGCCTGCTTTGAGACTTGCTGAGTCACATGGCATAACTCATGGTCTTTTCAGTCTGACTCATTTCAGTTTTAGGACCGCAACCAGTGACACCAGAATGGTAAAGTTAAAAATTCCTTTACTGAAAGACAATAAAATGAAGCGCTTTTCGTCAGGTCAAATACCCAACTTCATCAGAATCTCCACACATTTCAAACCACAGTTACATTTCTATATATACGTAGTGATTATGTTAACAATTACATCCTGAGAACCTAATGACTTCATTACCTAATTAAGTCCTTAAAGGACTATACATCAAAATTGTAAAACATAATAGAATACAGAAAGTAAAAACTGTCTTAAAGTTAACAATAGGAAATAGTAAATATAATAGAATTATAATACAAATATACTAGATTAGCTGGTAGTGAAAAGCTTATCAAATGTACTGCTACTAACAATATATTATAACAATGAACATTATAAAAAACATATATTGTTAAAAAAACACCTAGTAGGTTTATCTTTTTAAACTTTTTAGTTTTAATAAACTAGAAATTGAACAAGTGTCGTTTAAACCAGGATGGCAGTAAGCATACAATCTTACTTGCCATTTTAATTCTGCTTCTTCCAATTGTACTGGTCTCGGACCACCTCTTTGATTAACTGCAATGTGGTCTATGGCAATGAATTTAAAACTATGATTGTGGTTATAAAACACATGTTTAGCTAGTGCGTTTTCCATTTTAGATGTCTTAATAGCGTATAAGTGTTCATATATACGGTCTCTCAGCCTTCTAATGGTTTTACCAATATAGAAGGCCGGGCATTGTTGGCATCTAGCTAAGTAAACCACGTAACTTGAATTGCAATTCAGTTTAGACCCTATTTTATATCTACAATTATTGATGTTGAATTGTGTACCCTCTTCAACATGTTTACAGTAATTGCAATTCTGACATTTATATGTTCCTGTCTTGGATGTCTTACTTTCTTTCTTAAACTCCAAAATGTTCTTTAAATTTTTTCCTTTTTTATATACAATCTTTGGGTAGGGGCCCGTTTTGTTGTAAATATCCGGGTCTGCCCTAAACAATTCCCAATTCTTGTATATAATGTCAGTGCATATTTTACTGTCTATGCTAAATGTAGTAATAAAGGTACTCTTACAGTTTTCTTCAGTCATCATTAAGGCTGGTACCACTGTGTTCCTTGATGTCCCAAGTTGGTCATCCATATTACACTCCACACACCCATCCAAGCCTACCATGAAACTATCAGTATCTGAATTGGTAGATGTATTAATAATGTTGTTGGTGGTTGCTGGTAGTAATGGATTATAAATGTGTTGGCTTCTTTTGTTAGTGACTTCTTGTATTAGTTCATCTAGTAAGTGGGGGGGATATCCACGTGCCATAAACATGTTCTTCAAATTAGAACATTCAGCATGGAAGTCATTGTCTAGTGATATCATTCTAGCAGCACGGACCAGCTGTCCTTTGATTACAGATCTTTTCTGAAAAAATGGATGACAGCTGGTATAGTGTAAGAATGTATTCGAGTAAGTTTCCTTTCTATAAATTTTGGCAGTGAAGCAATTATATGTTAGGTCCTTACTGAGCATCACATCCAAATATGCAATGTTGAACACTGAAAAAGTGTGAGTAAACTGTAGAAAGGTGGTACTAACAATATATGTTTTTTATAATGTTCATTGTTATAATATATTGTTAGTAGCAGTACATTTGATAAGCTTTTCACTACCAGCTAATCTAGTATATTTGTATTATAATTCTATTATATTTACTATTTCCTATTGTTAACTTTAAGACAGTTTTTACTTTCTGTATTCTATTATGTTTTACAATTTTGATGTATAGTCCTTTAAGGACTTAATTAGGTAATGAAGTCATTAGGTTCTCAGGATGTAATTGTTAACATAATCACTACGTATATATAGAAATGTAACTGTGGTTTGAAATGTGTGGAGATTCTGATGAAGTTGGGTATTTGACCTGACGAAAAGCGCTTCATTTTATTGTCTTTCAGTAAAGGAATTTTTAACTTTACCATTCTGGTGTCACTGGTTGCGGTCCTTTTTGGTTTCAGTGTTGGAGCTTTTGCCGTTCGTGTTTTTCTTGGTTTACTATGGCATCCCGGAAAACCAGTGGCTCTGATTCTTTCTATCCGGATGATACACCGGCTATTCTCAAATCTCGGACACCGACTATCCCGGCTGACGACTCATTGGATGTGCCTGCACACCCGGTTGCCGGCTCGGTATTGGATGTTATTAACAAGCAGCTTGAGAGCCTACATACCAGACTGGACAACATGGACATTGAAAATGGTAAAAATCGCGATTTTCGCGAATCTTATTTAAAAACTGTTGATGCCTTAATGTTACAGTTGCACAAGGTGAATAGTTTCAATAACTCTGAAACTGAAGCGATTCAGCTGCAAAACTACAACCGGAATCAGGAAGTAATTTCGGATGCCGGTAAGGTGTCACGCACCGGTAAACGTACACTTCCAGCGGAGAATATTGTCTTACACTCGGCGAACAGGAATGGAATAGCACCAACAAATGAAGGGGATGGTAACCAGCTACCTGAGTTTAATAGTAATTTTGAACCTAATTTTGTAACACAAGCTACTCCAGTAAACTCCAACGTAGTACTCATTGATAACAATGACTTTAGGAGTAACGACAACATGACACCACTCTCCGTGACTGCGGGTGGAATACTGGATAGAGTAAACACAACACAAGTCTTACATGCAACTACCGGTACAGTGCAACCACCGGTTGTCATAGCTGATCGAACTGTGGCAAATGAAGGTAAAAAAGATACTGGTTATTCACCTTTATGGCTTAAAAATAACTTTTGTTTGTCTGACATACGAGAACTTGGTGTTCCTTTTAGCAACGACAACCTAAGGAATGTTAATAATGAAAATGGTAGTAACAGCATCACTTCCAAATTAAAAGATTTTGATGGGTGCTTGTTGAAATATAAAAAGCTACAACTAGAGGTAGCTTACTTTAACGAATGTGTAACAAGGAGAATTGTCCCTAAAGGTTTAAGAAGGTTTCCGTACCCTACTGGTTTGGAAGCTGGCTCCACTTTCCACAAAGAACTAGTGGAACTGTTCGATAATCAAGGGTTAGAACTTATTACTTTATTCATCAAACACTACAACTTTTGGATTGCAGAACTTGGTCAATACATTTCTGAATTGGACAGATCTATATCTATTGATATGCAATTCAATAGATATAAATATGAATACGACAGAATATTTTTGAGTATAGATGACCATATGACTAAACTCAATCTCCAAAAGATTAAAAAACTCAATAGGGACAGTCGTGATTACAGAACAGGGGTGGCTTATCCTAAACCACCAACTGGTCAGACATGGAGGAAGGGCTTATTTAATTACAGCCCGAATGTACCACTACCCGACCAGGCTGGGCCAGCCACATCCCAATTTGATAACACTCAACATGCTTTTCCATCTAATAGAGGGTCGGACAATTCAGACAAGATAGGTAACACTGACGATTTCGGTGAAACAACAAGTACACCGTGGAGTAAGAGACTGAGAAGTGGGAACAACAATAGGGGGGGGAGCAATCACAACTATGCACCTGACAGATATTCTTTTTTAGGTGCAAGACCCAAGAATCAGAACTCTTACCCAAACAAGGTTGGACAGAGATGGATGAATCATCAATAGTTAGAGACTTGGGTTACGTGGCACCACCCTCCGATAAACAAATAATGGAAGATCATCAAACGTCAGAATTACTTATTGACTCTATAAATGTTACTGGACTTGATGCAGGGGTGACTGATACGTGTACCTCTACATCTTTGACAGACACAACTTCAGCTCTACACCTGCCAGAAATAGTCAAAAATGCATTAGGTGACTTTAGTTTATACAATTTTAGTCATGTTAAATTTGACACCAGTATGGTGGAACTACTATCTAAGGGACTCAGTTTTATTCCTACAAAGTCTACTGACATTGTTAACACCATACTAGATGTCAAACTCTTTGTTAGGAAATTAAATTTCAAAGTACTAATTGGTGACTCCCTTGAAATGACTAGTTCAAAAACACTGCATACAGCTAGTACTTTCAACCCTCCCCTACACCCTGTTTTGGAACTATTTGACAGGTGTTGTGAATTGGATTTAAGACACTCATGTTTAAATAAACCAAAAAAGTATAACACCAACAATACTTCCAAAGAAGATAAGGAATTTATCGAATATCTTGGTACACAAAACTTACGGTTTTGTAAACCAGATAAGGGTGGAGGGCTGGTAGTATTTACAATTGATGACTACATAGAACGTATGAACCAGGTATTAAAATCAAATAAATATGATCTTAGTTCAAGGTCAGAGGTCAACCGTGCTTACAGTCTAATAAAGGACACTATTGAGGATCTACTTATTGAAAGTAGAGTTGATTCCAAGATGCATGCATACTTGACTACATCTTACCCTAGGTATGCATGTGTCTTTGGTATTCAAAATACATAAGAGCATTAACGACCCACCTCTCAGATTATTAGTGGATAGTAGGGGAACACCTACATATACATGTGCTAAGCTAGTTGATAGCATACTTCAAAAATACGTTCGGATGGAACAACACATTTGTAAGGATTCATGGTCATTCCTGGACACAATAAGAGGTATAGGAATTGACATGAAAGCAAACTTTGTAACAATAGATGTCAAGGACCTGTATAGCAGTATCCCACAAGATATTGCTTTAGAATGGGTTTGTCATATGATGAAGAAACACCATGCACCAGATAGGGAAATCTATTTGGTCACTCTTCTGGGCGACTTAATTCTGACATATAATTTCTTCATCTTTGGAGATGAATTTTACCAACAAAAAGTTGGGGTGGCTATGGGCTCGCCATGTGGCGGCAGCATAGCAAATTTGGTTATGGCTTATTGGGAGTCTAACCATGTTTTTTCACAACAAAACCCACACTTCGACTCAATTCTTTTCTATACTAGGTTCTTGGATGACATCTTCCTTCTTGTGAAGATAGGAGAGTTTGAAGTAGGAAGGATGATTCAATATTTCAACCAAAGTACCACCTTTCTACAGTTTACTCACACTTTTTCAGTGTTCAACATTGCATATTTGGATGTGATGCTCAGTAAGGACCTAACATATAATTGCTTCACTGCCAAAATTTATAGAAAGGAAACTTACTCGAATACATTCTTACACTATACCAGCTGTCATCCATTTTTTCAGAAAAGATCTGTAATCAAAGGACAGCTGGTCCGTGCTGCTAGAATGATATCACTAGACAATGACTTCCATGCTGAATGTTCTAATTTGAAGAACATGTTTATGGCACGTGGATATCCCCCCCACTTACTAGATGAACTAATACAAGAAGTCACTAACAAAAGAAGCCAACACATTTATAATCCATTACTACCAGCAACCACCAACAACATTATTAATACATCTACCAATTCAGATACTGATAGTTTCATGGTAGGCTTGGATGGGTGTGTGGAGTGTAATATGGATGACCAACTTGGGACATCAAGGAACACAGTGGTACCAGCCTTAATGATGACTGAAGAAAACTGTAAGAGTACCTTTATTACTACATTTAGCATAGACAGTAAAATATGCACTGACATTATATACAAGAATTGGGAATTGTTTAGGGCAGACCCGGATATTTACAACAAAACGGGCCCCTACCCAAAGATTGTATATAAAAAGGAAAAAATTTAAAGAACATTTTGGAGTTTAAGAAAGAAAGTAAGACATCCAAGACAGGAACATATAAATGTCAGAATTGCAATTACTGTAAACATGTTGAAGAGGGTACACAATTCAACATCAATAATTGTAGATATAAAATAGGGTCTAAACTGAATTGCAATTCAAGTTACGTGGTTTACTTAGCTAGATGCCAACAATGCCCAGCCTTCTATATTGGTAAAACCATTAGAAGGCTGAGAGACCGTATATATGAACACTTATACGCTATTAAGACATCTAAAATGGAAAACGCACTAGCTAAACATGTGTTTTATAACCACAATCATAGTTTTAAATTCATTGCCATAGACCACATTGCAGTTAATCAAAGAGGTGGTCCGAGACCAGTACAATTGGAAGAAGCAGAATTAAAATGGCAAGTAAGATTGTATGCTTACTGCCATCCTGGTTTAAACGACACTTGTTCAATTTCTAGTTTATTAAAACTAAAAAGTTTAAAAAGATAAACCTACTAGGTGTTTTTTAACAATATATGTTTTTTATAATGTTCATTGTTATAATATATTGTTAGTAGCAGTACATTTGATAAGCTTTTCACTACCAGCTAATCTAGTATATTTGTATTATAATTCTATTATATTTACTATTTCCTATTGTTAACTTTAAGACAGTTTTTACTTTCTGTATTCTATTATGTTTTACAATTTTGATGTATAGTCCTTTAAGGACTTAATTAGGTAATGAAGTCATTAGGTTCTCAGGATGTAATTGTTAACATAATCACTACGTATATATAGAAATGTAACTGTGGTTTGAAATGTGTGGAGATTCTGATGAAGTTGGGTATTTGACCTGACGAAAAGCGCTTCATTTTATTGTCTTTCAGTAAAGGAATTTTTAACTTTACCATTCTGGTGTCACTGGTTGCGGTCCTTTTTGGTTTCAGTGTTGGAGCTTTTGCCGTTCGTGTTTTTCTTCATTTCAGTTTTAGCCTTTTGTATGTTGTTTCAGTAAACTCTCCCCACTGACATGTTACTTTCACTGTGTATGTGTGATTTACTGGCACCATTTGGAGGTTTAATATGATACATGCATAAGGTTATGTTGCTGTTGAACTTAAAGCCTCTCACGGTGCAAGTGAGGTATTCGCCGGTGTATTCTTCTGAACCACTGCATGTATAGTGGCAGGTGTGTCTCTGGGCTCAGAGGGTGGGGCTTCTGGGAGTTTGGCTTTAGTATTACTGATACTCTTACAACATTCACAGATATTTAGTCTTTTCAATACATCATGATATCGTTCTTAAACAGCCTGAGAGGGCTTTCATCATATAAACCTTTGAAACCTAGCTTATGTAGTGCCTACATACCTAATGTGATACAAGAGCCTTCTTATTTAAAGAAAAATACAAAACTGTGTACTTTTAGCCAGATCCTAACAACAGTTTTGCCAGAACTTCACTAAAGCAGTACAGTTTGTAGTAAACGTTTTAAGTTTGCACAAAATTGTTGTAGTAGTATCAGTTCAGAAAACTTGTTAATATACACAGCAAATTGCTAATGAGTGAGCAAGCCAAGTTCATGTATTTAAAAATCATATTTCCAGAAGCTATTTTCAGTGATCATATGTTGGTTTCTTGTTTTATTTGTACATTTGTCTGCATTTAAAGCTGAAATTACTGCATTTGCTCTAACTGTCTTGCTGTTCGTCTGAGTAAGGTTGCCACCCATCCCGTTGTCAGCAGGACACTCATGGGTTGAGTTGCCTCATCCCGTTGCCCACTGTGCAAAGTTGTGGGACTTGAAAAGTCCCGCTTTTCAATCGCACTGCATTGCTGTGGAAAAGCCACAATTACTTCTGGCTTTTCCACGGCAATTAGTTACGTCACCAACCCAGATCTGCAGGCAAAGCTGCTGCCTGTTTGTTCCGGGTGCTTTAATTCATGCAGCAATTGGCTGCAGTTCATGAAAGGGGTGGGATTTGGTCAGAAAGAGCCCTGCAAAGATCGCGGCTGTAGGAGTGCTTTGTTTTAAGCATTTCTACAGCCACAAAAAAAAAAAAACGACCGAGATTTGTTTTTTTTACAAGCCATCCGTCCATCCATCCATTCATTCATGCAGCCAGCCATCCATCCGTCAAGCTATCTATCCAGTCATTCATCCACCGGCTGCTACTCCCACCAACCACCTAGCTACTCCAGCAGCTAGCCAGTCAGCTAGCCACTCCAGCCGCCAGCTAGCTAGCCACTTCAGCAACCATCCATCATACCCATAACAGCATCTCCTTCACTGCTCCTGCGGTGATGTCATGGTAGAGGGTGTGGCCAGTATTATATTGGCCACACCCCCATGTCCCACTTTGGTCCGCTTAAAAGGTGGCAACCCTCGGTCTGAGTGACTTGAAATCACCTTGTCTAGCTAGTTTGTTAAAGTTGTTTTGTGGTAGCATATATTCTCAAGCAATCTTATTTGTGCTTTTATAGTAAGAGGACTGTGATATTCAGTCTAGTGGCAGTAGGTGTTGTCCTCGTCTATCTGAAATGGGAAAACATAAGAAAGTTGTAAGTGTAGTTGTTTTGAGTAGAGGGTTTAGAGGCCATTTTCCTGTGTTTTAAGTACCTGTATAAATTTGGCACATTTGTACGGCTGTTGACTCATTCCCACAGAATGCTTGGCATCCTCTACTATTCCTCTGAAGAGATTTCCTTGTACCAAATGCCATCCAGGCAAAAGCCATAAATCTCACTTCCAGAAGCTATTTAAGTGATCAAATGCTGAAGATAAAGTGATCAAATGCTGATTTCTTGTTTTATTAGTGCATTTATCTACATTTAAGGCTGAAATTATCACATTTGCTCAAACTATCTTACTGATATCTGACTTGAAATCACCTTGTCTAACTAGTTTGTTAAAGTTGTTTTGTGGTAGCATACATTATCATGCAATCTTTTTGTGTTTTTATAGTAAGAGGAATGTGAAATTCAGTCTAGTTGGCAGTAGGTGTTGGCCTCATCTATCTGAGTTGGGAAACACATAAGAAGGTTGTAAGTGTAGTAGTTCTATTGGCCACAGGGCATAGAAGCCAGGTTCCTGTGTTTTAAGTACCTATATAAATTCAGTGCATTTGCGTGCCACTGTAGATCGTGCAACAGTGGTTAGTAGCACCCTGTATAGAACCAGACACCCAGAAACCAAATTTTCCCTATACACCTACCTCTGAATCTGTATCAATAACTTGGTGAGCGTAGGGAAACTACTTTGCTCACTGGATAGCATTAAGCATATAGTTTGCGCAGTGAGGAGCACTGCCCCTTGAATTTAGTATTAAGTAGCTTAGTCTAGTTTGCAGTCCCAAAAGCACCTGTAGTTAATCCACTATTCACCCCTCATACACTGCGTCTGTGCAACTCCCCCAGTAAAGGCCCTGACATCATGGATAGGCACTTTCACAATTTCTCCTCAGCCACTTTGGTGAATATGGGTGTCTTGAGACAATGTAACTATTGTCTAATGTTCACTGACAACTATTAATCCTCAAAGAAGCAAACACTGTATGAAAGAGATGTATGTACACAATGTCTCTAGAGGTAAAACTCCAGCATATAAGCACTTGAAATAACAATTTGGTTGTCAGAAACACATATGCTACACCTATCACATGTAAACCTACTTATGCTGAGGCACTTAAATCCAATTTTCCCAAATCCCAAAGACCTACCAGGCATTCCACTTGCAAAACGTATCCCCAGCAAACTTGAAACTACTCAACAGAAAAAAACACCTAACACTGCACATACAGCCCCACCCAGTGACAACAGCCATGCCCAGTGACAACACCTAATGCTGCACATACAGCCATACACAGTGACAACACCTAACACTGCACACACATCCATACAATGTGACAACACCTAACACTGCACATACAGCCATACACAGTGACAACACCTAACACTGCACATACAGCCATACACAGTGACAACACCTAACACTGCACATACAGCCATACACAGTGACAACACCTAACACTGCACATAAGCCATACACAGCGACAACACCTAACACTGCACATACAGTCATGCCCAATGGAGCTTCAACTACCAAGCCCATAAGGCAAGTCAATACACTACCCAGGCATGTAGTCATAAAGGACTGCATTGTAAGGCATACTTATGCCCCCCACACCAGGCTGAAAAAGGAGGAAATAATGGTCAGTTGCCTATCAGGGGCCAGGATCCACAAAGTTATGCGTGCACTCAAGTGACTTTGCTGCAGTTCCCGGAATGATTCAGTCATAGCCCATGTAAGTGTAAATGAATTGAGCCATGCCTTCTTAGACTATGTGAAGAGAGACATGGAGTTCTCATACTGTGTGTCAAAGGCCGGTGTGTACCTAGCACTGAGAAGCATCCTACCTTCTCCAAGGATGATACCACAATATAAACAGCAGATGATTGACTTGAACAACTGGCTTAGTTTCTAGTGTGATTCTAGGGGAATATAATATTTGTCAGCTTGGGAAGATGTGGTTAACAAGCCACGTTGTTTTGCCAAGAATGGTCAGCACCTGTTCTCTCTAGGCTTTCAAATATTGGCTAAAACATTGTTCTCCCACATAAAGCCTTTTTTATGCAATGTCAAGTAGGAAAACCTTCCAACATTGTAAAATTTACTCAAGGAAATCTAAAGGTGTTACTGTTCAATGCCAGATGTCTAAACAAGAAGGGGGTGGGAGGTTGGCATAATGGTTAAGGTGTTTACCTTACAAACAGAAGGTGCAGGGTTTGATTCTCACAAGGGGTAATTGGCTAGGCTGAAAATGGCCCATAAGGTTAGTTAGACTAGTACTAATCTATGAACCACTCCCTCCAATCTGTCCTCACCCTAGAAAATGCAGACATCTATGCAGTTACCAAGAAACAATTTAAAGCCACAGAGAGTACCCCAGCAGTGCAATGCTTCAATGCCTTCCATACATTCAAACCAGCAACTGCATAGGCAGGGACTAAAGGTGGTGGTGTCTTGATCAGGGTCTACTTCATAACATTGAAATTTCATAACCTTGAATTTCATAAAATTGAGACCAAAACATCTAAATCCCAAAACACTGAAAACCCAGAGCCTTGAAAGTGTGCTTCATAACATTGAAAACTACAATGCATATGTAAATAACATCCTCTCCACCTACACCACTACCTAACTAACAAACACACTTTCTACTAAGTTCTGCCCCCTACAGCCCCTGTAAAATAAATATAGCAACTCCAAGATTGCATTACAGTGTAGTGGGGTTAGGAAATTAACTTTTTTCCCTTGTAGTGTGATCTTGGAGTTGGTACATTTAATTTACAGGTGGTGTGGGGAGCAGAACCCCCCACATGGGGGTGCAGGGGGACTTGCCCCCCTGCAGAAACGTAGTAGAAAGTGTGTTTGTTAGCTAGGTGATGTTGTAGGTGGATAGGAATCTTATTTACTTCTGCAATGTAGGTTTCAGTGTTATGAAGCACAATTTCAATGGTCTGAGTTTTCAATGTTTTGGGTTTTCAGTGTTTTGAATTTTCGATGTTATGGTCTCAATGTTCTGAAATTCAACATTATAAAATTTCAGTGTTATGAAATAGACCCCTTGATCTACATCAATAGCAAACATAACTATAGGTTGGCTAAACAGGCTGACGCACTGTCCCATACAATGTCCTAGCAAGTTACAGGTCACCCTCTATATCCCACGAAACCCATATCTCATACTTAAACCTATCGGAGACACTCACTAGTCAACTATATATACTATACTCATGGGGGACTTTAATTATCCCTCTATAAACTGGGAGTCCTACATGACCCTAAGTGTGCAAGTGCAGAGATCCCTAGACATTCTAAACACAAACAGCATGGACCAGAAAGTGCATTCACCTAGCAGAGGTATGAACATATTGTACCTGGTACTCATAAACATGGGAGAATGTTGCACCACCCCCCACGCTGCTTCTCCTTCAAAATAAACCCTTCTACAATTAGGAACTACTACAACACAAACTACATTTTATTAAGTGATAACCTGTCAAAATTTCAAAACCCTCCACACTCAGATAACCCTGCAGCCTATGTGGGACTATTCACAGAAGCTCTGTACAACCATGTCAATGACTGCATATAAAGACAGCTGTGCCTATTAGAAGTAAACCCAAAACTAACTGAAAAACACCCTGGTTAAATCCAAAATAAAACAGGTTGTACAACAAAAGAACAAAAAAGTCATAGCTAAAATTAAGACGTTTAACACTAAAAATGATAAAAACTCTCTCATTAAAATGAATAGACAACTAAAAGAAATAATTAAGTCCAACAAATCAAAGTCTGAGGTTTCAATAGCATCTCAGGCTGAGGACAACCATAAAGCCATCTTCATCAACTTCTGAAACATCAGACAGCACACAACAGTGTGCCAAACTAAATGGAGCCACATTCACAGAACCAGGAGATATAGCAAACCTTCTGGCTAACCAATTCAAATTTAGCCACCTCTCACCACCAGCTGCACCACAGGAAATATCATCTAACATAATCCCTCCAACTATATCAGTAAGGAGCAGCTGTTAAAGGTTCTCTCCCAGTCTAAAAATACAGTGTCGATGGGCCCTGATAATATCCCAGGATACTGCCTAAAAAGCCTGCAATTTGTCCTACCAGGACCACTGGAGTTACTATTCAGCCATAACCTCTAAACAGGCTTTATGCCATATGAATGGAGGACCGCAATGGTCATACCTGTGCATGAAGATGAGACATCAATGGATCCCAGAAACTATAGACCCATTAGTCTGACTAGTTTCATATGTAAAGCCATGGAAATGATTAAAAATGGCATTGGAAACCTTCAGATACTAGACCCAACCCAGTTTGACTTCTTTAAAGGCAGGTCATGCCTTTTGAACCTGGTAGATTTCTTTAAAATTGTCACCAAGGCAATGGATGAGGGCAAAATGGTGGATGTTGCCTACCTTGACCTAGCTAAGACATTGATGCACTACCTCATTCAGTCATTGTAAACGAACTCATGGAATTGGACATAAACCTCTGTGTAACCTGCTGGATAGCCAGCTCACTCACAGATAGGACCCAGGAGGCTGAAGAGGTCACCTCAACAAAGAGTCCAGTCACCAGGAGCTTCCCCCAGGGCTCTGTGCTGGGTCCATTCCACTTTGGCATCTATTTATTGGAAGCCAAGGCCAATATCAAGGTCCTCTAGTTTACCAAGTTTGCAGATGATTGCAAGCTGGGAACAGTCACAGGAACCCCCCCCCCCCCAAGATTCTAACATTTTACAGGAAGTTTTAGCACAGATAAATGACTGGTTCCAAAGCCGCAGCTTAAGACTCAGTACCAAGAAATACATAATATTACTATGTGGGAAGTTGACCACCCCAGGAAACTACGTAATCAATAAAACACCCCCCCTAAAAGAAGAGACGGTACTTGTGGATTTAGGGACTCATGAATATAGTATAGTTTGGCTTTTGACCATCATGTGTTTAAGGTAGTAAGAAAATCATTCTGTCACTGAACTTATGAGTAAAGGCATGGCATCTAGTTTCAGAGAAGTCATCATGGCACTGAGCTCAGCCATCACCATTGAGTATAACACTCCCATCATTGTATACCTGACCAGGCATGGCATCTGGTTTCAGAGAAGTCAGCATGGCACTACACTCAGCCATCACCATTGAGTATAACATTCCCATCATTGTATACCTGACCAGGCATGGCATCTAGTTTCAGAAAAGTCATCATTGCACTATACTCAGCCATCACCATTGAGTATAACACACCCATCATTGTATACCTGACCAGGCATGGCATCTAGTTTCAGAGAAGTCATCATGGCACTACACTCAGCCATCGCCATTGAGTATAACATTCCCATCATTGTATACCTGACCAGTCATGGCATCTAGTTTCAGAGAAGTCATCATGGCACTACACTCAGCCATCACCATTGAGTATAACATTCCCATCATTGTATACCTGACCAGGCATGGCATCTAGTTTCAGAGAAGTCATCATGGCACTACACTCAGCCATCACCATTGAGTATAACATTCCCATCATTGTATACCTGACCAGGCATGGCATCTAGTTTCAGAGAAGTCATCATGGCACTACACTCAGCCATCACCATTGAGTATAACATTCCCATCATTGTGCGTCTAGTTTCAGAGAAGTCATCATGGCACTATACTCAGCCATGACCATTGAGTATAACATTCCCATCATTGTATACCTGACCAGGCACATGCAACATATCTGCAGAGGTTCCAAGAATGTGGGATGTAAGCACAATGCCCTATGCAGATCGCCTCAAAGCCCTATCCCTATACTCTGTTTTCCTACAGATGTCTGACTGGCATTTGTCTGGCATACAAGGCATCCTTGGATCCCAGCCTGATTTTCCTTTTGTATATCTGCAAAATGAACAGCATCAAAATTCTAGATCTAAGGATTTCAACTTAACTTGTGATTTAAATAGGGCCTGTTAAAGGTACAGGTATGTATCTAATAGAATTCCCATTCTCTGGAAGAGGCTTCCTATCCATGTGAAGCAAGACTGTTCCCTAAGCCTATTCAAGTGTAACCTCGACCATTGGATGGGAAACTGGAAATTAACCCCTGGTCTGACACTTGTGCCTAAAACAGATAGGCAGCTGTTAAATCATGCCCTAACTAACACACCCCTTAAAATAATCCGTAAGGCAAAATAGCCCATGGGATATATACAGGTTGCACAGCTGGGCTTATAAACACTCCAGTGCTCATTAGCCTAGTATATACTTAAGAACCTATAAATGTGTGTGTGAGCACTGTTTTAGAGCCTGCTCAGCTAGTCTGTGCATTGCTTTAATAATTCAGTTATAACCATTAACTAGACACCAGCAACAATGAATACATGCAAAAATTGTAAGGGAACAATTTAATTTCACTTACCTTGACACAGACATATTTACTTTAGCTGCTGTTTCACCAGGCATTATGACACTTAGGACCAAGTTAGACCACTATATATATATATATATATAGATATATATCGGAATCTCCTTAACATCTAAAAAGCCTGTTACTACTTTATCTCTGCAGAGTTGTGTAGGATCACACTAGATGTCAACAGCATATGGAGTTAAAAACTCAAAAAAGGGTTAAAACTATGGGTATTGAAAAGTGCAACTAGTCCGTATAAAGTTTTGGGTGTGAGGATATTTGAACTTTACGTTAAGGGTGGGCATTCAGTGTATGATCTTCTAGTGGTCGCAACTATGAGTGAGTGACACTGGAGTGGAAGGTTTATGGAAGTTAAATCATCGTAAGTGGAAGATGACAGCAACTGTGTATAAGAAAGCAACAGGACCAAGGCTGCTGATGTATTGAAAAATCCTGGTTACTCAAACTTTGAAATTATGTTTCTTAGTGTTTGCATTACAGAATCTAGCCTACAATAGCCTCTCCCACAATTCACAAGTGGTTAACCTCTTATAAGCCAAAATAAAGAAAAACAGCTTTGCTTTCTATCCTTAGAGCTCTTATTTTTTTAACTATCTGCAAAGAGAAGAAAGCAGTAGTGATATACAAAAATATATACTGCTCACACCTCGGGTGTTATTAACTCTGACTAAAAGAAAATGA
>NC_056750.1:560636894-560784394 GCF_019279795.1 Protopterus annectens
CAATTTCAGTCTCACATAGACCTACCGCATCAGCAAACCAAACACATAAACACACAAAAACATACTCGGAGGCTCTAAATAAAAATCTGTCTAAGCAGCAGAGACCTCCAAAGCAGACATCCAAGCAAACCCTACCCCATAACAATACCCACATATCACATAGTTCACAAAGTCAGTGTGCCACACAGTCACAGCCCTTAAGGCTAAACAACACACCTAATACACTTGTAATAAGTGACTCTATTGTCAGACACACTGACGTCCCACTCACCAGACTGAACAAGGAGAAGGTCACTGTAAGCTGCCTGTCAGGTGCCAGGATCCGCCACATAACGCATGCACTCAGGTCACTCCAAAGCAAGTACAAGTATGACTCCGTCATTGTCCATGCTGGTGTGAATGACCTGAGACATACCTCCCTGGACTACATGAAGAGAGACATAGAGGATCTCTCTGATCATGTAGCCCAGGCCGGTATGACCCTGACTTTGAGTAGCATCTTGCCCTCATCAAAAATGATGCCACAGTATAAAGACAAAATGATAAATTTCAACAATTGGCTAAAGCATTGGTGTCATTTAAAGGGGATCCAGTGTCTGTCAGCCTGGGATGACATGCTCGACAAGCCACGTTGCTTCACTAGGGACGGCTTGCACCTGTCACCCCTGGGCTTTCGAATACTGGCTAAGGCTCTTGCCACCCCCATAGTGCCTTTTTTAGGCAAGGCTCAAAAGACAAACCTCCATAGACAACAAAATGAAAAAAACTAAGGGTAATGCTGCTCAACGCCAGAAGTCTAAACCTCAAGATGCACGCACTCGAGGCTCTCCTCAGTATGGAGAATATCAATATCTGTACAGTAACAGAAACCTGGTTCAAGGCTCCCGAAAGCATCCCAGCACTATCAGGTTATACTTCATACCATGCTTTTCAGCCACAAAACTCAGACCGAACCACAAAAGGAGGGGGAGTATCCATATACATCAAAGATACCCACACCTCCAGGTTAGTGGCACTGCACAAAGCATCGGAGACCATCCATATGCAACTAACAGTGGGCAAAACTGACTTTCAGTTTGTAGCCTGCTACAGACCACCCTCCCAAACTCAGGAACCCCACTCAGTTTCCTGAGAACACTGGAGAATATGAAGGTCTCTCCAAACACCATTATATTGGGTGACTTCAACTACCCAAACATTGACTGGGAAAACTACTCAAGCCCCAACACCCTTCCCAACGGTTCCTAGAATTTATAAACTCGAATGCTATGGAACAACTGGTCACCACCCCCACAAGAGGGGAAAACATATTGGACCTGGTCATCACCAACATGGGGACTCTATGTTCCACACCAGAGGTATACCCCTCATTGGTAAGGTCAGACCATAAATTAATCTCACTGGACATCCATATCCCATCCCCACCCCCAGCCAAGGAAAACATGGTGAAGAACTTCTCAAAAGCAAACTTCACACTTCTCGAAACCAAGGTGGTATCCCTCAAAAGCCCCCGGGCCAGTGGAAAATACGGCTCAAACCGCAGAATCCTTTACAAACGCATTCTATGGACACCTACAGGAATGCATGGATTTTGCTATGCCAAATAAAACCAAGACTCACTCCCCCAAAGGCAGGAGACCTGTCTGGTGGACCCCGGCCATAAATAAGCTATACAACAGAAGGAGGAAGCTACTACATGATAGAGCAAAATCCCAAAAAGGGAAGGCATCTCTGATCAGTACTAGCAAAAAACTACGATCCCTCATAAAATCATCTAAGGCCAGCTTCGAAAGAAAAATTGCACAATACACTAAAGATAATCACAAGGCCTTCTTTAGTTATGTCAGGAACCTGGGTGGCAACTCCCAGATATGCTCTGAGTTAGTGCAAATGACAAAAGATACACTGAACCCACAGACATGCCAACATCCTAGCAGACAGGTTCAGTGCAAATTTCTCTCCCCCCATCCCCCCCAAAAGAGCAAATGTCTATCCAAACAGAGTGTAACCTCCAACATCACAGATGAACAGGTGAGAGCTGCCCTTTCCAAAGCAAAAAACACAGCATCAGTGGGACCAGACAGTGTCCCGGGCTGCATCTTACACGAGCTTCAAGAAGAACTTAACCCTCACATAAAGTCACTGTTCAATCTCAGCCTTACTACAGGATATGTACCCAAGGAATGGCGTACAGCAACAGTGGTCCCACTCCACAAAGGTGGTGCCACAATGGACCCCGGAAACCATCGCCCTATAAGCCTGACTAGCCTGGTCTGCAAAGCTATGGAGCATATCATCATGGAACTCATAAACAAAGACATTGGGAACCTCCAGACACTGGATCCTACCCAATTCGGCTTTGTTAAGGGCAGATCTTGCCTTTTGAACCTGGTTGACTTCTTTGAAACAGTTATCAGGGCCATAGACAAAGGGAAGGTAGTCCACACAGCCTACCTGGACCTCGCAAAAGCCTTCGACACAATACCCCACTTGGGCATCATAAATAAGCTCACCAGCTTAAATATCAACCCCTATGTCACAAGATGGGTTGCAAACTGGCTCAGGGATAGAACCCACATGGCCAGAATTGCAGGTGCCATGTCAGACTCTAAACCAGTTACAAGTGGCATCCCACAAGGCTCAGTCCTGGGACCTCTCTTGTTTGGTATATATTTCTCTGAGGTACAGGCTATCACAGGAGGACTATGGCTGACCAAGTTTGCAGATGACTGCAAACTGGGTGCCATAATCAACTCTCCAGCTGACACAAGCATCCTCCAAAAGGGTCTCACAGAGACGGATAACTTGTGCCAGAGCCATGGCCTAAAGCTAAATGCCAAAAAATAGATATTCATCCCCTTTGGGGAAAAACAAAGTGCCCACAAATTACCACATAGGTGGTAATCCATTAAGTATGGAAGAAGTAATTAGGGATTTGGGGACCCAAGTAGATAGTAATCTCTCCTTTGACAATCACTTGTCAAAGTGGTTAGAAAGACCTTCTATATAGCCCACCTTATCACGAAAGGTTTCACATCTAGATCAAGAGAGGTCATTGTGCCCCTTTACTCATCACTCATCAGGCCCATAATTGAATACAATGCCCCATTTGGGATGTACCTTACCCGACACCTGCAGCAACTGGAAAGACCCCAAAAGTACCTCACCAAGAGGATCAAGGGACTCAAACCGATGCCCTATGCAGTTCGGCTAAAGAAACTCCAGCTCTACTCAGTTGCTTACCGCCTACTCAGAGGCGATCTGTGCCTGACGTATAAAGCCATGTCCAACCCAGAATTAATGGACATGCTCCCCTCAGGAAATTCAAATCCCTTAGAGCTACACGCTTCAAGGACTTAAACCTCAGCACAGAAATAAATAGGACATGCTGGAGGGACAGATTCATATCCCAGAGGCTCCCCTCACTCTGGAACAAAATCCCAGTCCAGGTTAGGCAGAGCCCCTCACTGACCGTCTTCAAGAGAAATCTTTGACGAGTGGATGGGAGATCGTAAGTTTACCCCTGGGATCTCTTCTGTGTCCCTGTTAGACAGAGGCACAGTAAACTAACCTTAAAAGGGCTACCTTCTGTGACCTACTATTCAAAGGCACAGTCTACTAATCTAAAAGGGTGGCGAAAGCCAAACACACTCTGGCTAGGCTTATAAGTGCCCTAGGGCACATAGCCTAGTATCAACCTATGAATAACTGCCAAGATTTTATCTGCCTGTTAGAATACATCTTGATACAGTCACAGAATTGTTTGACATGTCAGTGTTTTAGAATACAGCTTGATACAATCACTGAATTGTTTTATACTTCAACAGTTTTGTTTTATTTGGATTGCCAGAGTCACAGCACATTGCCTGCAGTCCCCATTGCTCTGTTAGTCCTGGTTAGTAGGTAAAGTTCTTTAACTACAGTCAGACTTGAGCCAAATGCCAGGAATCAGATCTGAAAATAAAATCTTATTTTGATGATCACATTTGCAGCTTTTCTCTAGAGAAACAGTAGCATTTTTGCATAGTGTTATATTATATCCTATTCCTTTTTGCTTCTTCATTTATCTTGAACTAGCTGGCAGCATAACTGCCTTATAAAATGTGTTATTGAAAATTGTAATTACAACTGTAATTATGGTACTCCATTATATGTTTCCCTTTGATGATGAATCTTATTGCACACATCTATGTACAGTTTCATACTTTTATATTTCATATTTATGTTTCAGCCTGTCTTGCATTCACTCTGCTCTGTTCATTATTTGAAAGTCCTATTTTGCCCGTTATAGCACCATTCTATCCTTCTATACCAAAAGCACACATTCACATCATGAGAATCACTGAGCAGTTATCATCAATCTAGCTATTAATTTAACACATAAATCTGAGTAATTTGAAAGTCAGGCTGATGCACTCAGGGCAAGAGACATTATCTCATTAATGCTGATATGAAAACATTGACTTTGTAAAAGAACCTTTAACCTCATTGGCTTTAAATGATCTGGATGTTCTTCATCTCACATTGCTGCAGTCCTAACACTTGGGTAGTCCGCTGTCCCTCGGTCGGCCCGAATATCAGAGTATAAGGCTGACGTCGGTCAAGGCGCATTTGACTGACATCAGAACGTCAGGGTACAAATGCGCATGACCGACGTCATATCCCCAGTCTTTTTTTGCCGCATGGTCCGATGCAGAAGCAGTGTTGCAAGTGCCATTCGGCGTTCTGAAATTTTTCGAATTCGGAGTTTCAGACCGAAGTCAGAGTTGGTTAAGTACCCCGTTAGAATATTTTGTTTTTCTTGCCTCAGTGGTTTACCGGATGTCAGAAAAAGTGAATAACTGTATTTCTTGTGGGAAACAGATACCGCATAGGGATTACCATAATTTGTGTATACCTTGTTTGGGACCTGAGCACGACGTTGTTGGGTGTCGCTTTTGTGCTAGGTTCAATAAACGCACTATAAAGCGAAGGTTGGATTGTGCCAGGTTGGTCTTTGGGAAGCGGTGCAATTACAATATGCCGTCGGATGCTCCGGCCGCTTCCTCAAAGAAGCGCAAGGACAAGGCAGTTAAACCTAGGTTAGAGGAGTCGTCCAACCGGACGCCAGTTCTTTAGAGGTGTCAGTGGAACCGTGGTTCGGCGGAGGCCTCTCTGGAGTCCCAGGGAGAAACTTTGATTTTACAGGATGTGGCCTCCCAGGAGGCAGGTCAGGCTGTAGGGGCTTCTCAGATAACTGTTCTCCCTCCCTTCCTAAGGGGTCTAGGCCCTCTCTTCTGCTTCCAAGGCTTCTCCTAGAGGCAGGTCTAGTTTAGCTTCTGTGGGTGTCACTCCTAGTTCTTCAGGTTCTGTGCCCAAGAAGCACATGCTTAAAATGGCAGAAGATTTAATTACTTTAATTAGAGGCTCTATGCCCCTCCTGATAAGAGGCCTAGGATGGAACCAGTGTTGGGGATTATGAGCAGGCTTCGATGTGTCTGAGTCTTGGCTGAAGACTTGCAGGAGTATTCTCATTATTCTGATTCTGATGTGGATGATTCTACTCCTTCTGCTTCTCCTCCTGAGGATTTTTCTTTTCAGAGACCCTTTACTCCATGAGAGAGCATTTTAAATGGGAAGGTCAGGACTTCTCTGATTCCAGGAAAAGGCTTAGGGAATTTTTGTTTTACCCCAGCATAGGCCTTTGGCTATACCTCCTGTTCTGAATGTGGTGGAAGATGTGTTTGCAGAGGCTTCTCTTAATCCTGATTCTTTGCCTCCTGCTCCTGTTAAACCAGATAGGTATTACAGGGTGCCTGAAGCTCATAAGTATCTTAGTCCTAGGGCAGACCCAGAAACTGTTAGCCAGGGGCCTAAGGGTGTTAAGGCTTCTGTTGTCAAGAATCCGGTTCCTGCAGATAAAGAGGCCAGGGCCTTGGATAGATGGGGAAAGAAAGTTTATACTTCTTCCACTCTTGCCATGAGAGCTTTGAATTGCCAGTTTCACATGTTGAAATATCAAAATTATCTCCTTTCACAGTTGAAATCTAAGGTTGATGCTCTGGCGGAAGGTATTGATTGTAAAGAGTTACAAGATTTAGTGCATGTTTCTGAACAGGTGGGTAAGCATTCTTTGCAATGTGGTTTTGATGCTGTACAGGCCTCGTCTAGGGTGGCTGCCACTGGGTCAGTTCTTCGCAGGCATGCCTGGCTGAGGGATCAAAATTTATCTGACCATGTTAAAACTAGGATTTTGGATGCCCTTTGCAATCTGATGTCTTGTTTGGTTCTCCTGTTGAGGCAGTTTTAAAGAAAATGGAAGACAAGGCTAAGTCTATGCAGACTGTTAAAGATTTTTTGCAGGTTCAGCCTCCTAAGTTTAGTAGAAATTGGCCTACTAAGGGGTGGACGTATCCTTCTTATGATTCCCAGTCTAGGGGTAGATCTAGACGTGGCAGGGGCAGAGGTCAGGGCTCTTTCAGGCCTAGAACAGGGAGTTCTCCTGCACAGTCTTGGTGAGGGCAGGGGTCAGTCCTTTCGTAAACAGACCCAATGACCTACCTTTTCAGCTGCCAGAACCTTCTCGCCTGGCAGCACCTTTGGGAGGAAGGTTGGCACTTTTCAAAGAAAATTGGAGTTTGATTACCCAAGACAGATGGGTATTGGATATCATACATCACGGTTACAGGTTTTATTTCCATACCTTGCCTCCTTTCAAAGGCATGCCAGACATTCCTCCTCAACAAAGAATAGAGGCTCACAAGCAAATTTCTCTGTTACTCCAAATAGGGGCCATACAGCCGGTTCCTATGCCAGAAAGAGGCCTAGGATTTTATTCTCGCCTGTTCCTTGTACCAAAAAAGGGGAACACGTGGAGACCAATTTTGGATTTATCTATCCTCAACACTTATCTGGACATTCCCAAGTTCAAAATGTTGACGTTACAACAGCTTTTACCTCTGCTGGGCAAGGATCACTGGATGGTAACTTTGGATCTCAAGGAGGCTTACCTTCATGTTCCTATCAGGCTAAGTTGCAGGAAGTATCTGCGTTCGTTGGACTGGGACTTCTCACTATCAGTTCTCTGCATTGCCCTTTGGCTTATCTACTGCGCCCAGAGTATTTACGAAAGTTCTGGCTCCAGTGATAGCTTTCTTCAGGCTGAAAGGAATACAAATCTATCCTTATTTGGACGATTGCCTGATTCTGGCTCAAGGAAGGGACGGTCTTCTTCGTCATTTGGAATATGTGATAGCAGTGCTAAGATGCCTGGGGTATTCTGTGAACGAAATAAAGTCCAGTCTAGTACCCTCTCAAGACATGTGCTTTCTGGGTGTAAGACTGAATACAGCATCCCAGATGGCCTTTCTAACCCCGGACAAACAAAAGAATCTTTCCCTTTACTTCCATCATCTATCTCTTCAGTCCGGGCTGACTGCAAGGACAGTCCTTCAAGCCTTAGGGTTCATGGCATCTTGTATTCTGGTGCTTCCCAATGCCAAACTGCATATGAGGAAGTTGCAATGGTATCTCAAAATGTATGGACACAGCACTGCCAGGATCTGGACACTGTCATTCCAATAATACCTTGCATTCAAAAGGAATTTTTGTGGTGGGCTCAGGAATGTCACCTAAACAAGGGACTCTCTGTGACCCGCCAGAGGCGAGACAAATTTTAACGACAGATGCCTCGGACAAAGCTTGGGGAGCTCATCTAAACGGAAAGTGGATACAAGACAAGTGGCCTGTCAGACTACAGCATCTACATATCAACTTGAAGGAGATGTTAGCAGTCCAGTTTGCATTAATAGCTTTCAAGGATTTACTTCTTCCAGGGCAGGTGTTGATTCTAACAGACAACACAACTGTCATGTGGTACATCAACAAGCAAGGGGAACACATTCTTATCCTCTATGCAGGCAAGCAATGATTTTGTGGGAGACTGCTCTCAGTTTACATCTAAGTCTTCAGGCAAGGTTTCTGCCGGAGCACAGAACTCCTTAGCAGATGTGTTAAGCAGACAAATCATGGATCCCCACGAGTGGAAACTGGATCTTCATGTATTTCAGAAATTGACAGTGTCCTGGGGAACTCCAGACATAGATCTGTTCGCTTCTCCACTAAACCACCAGCTGCCAAAGTTTTGCACAAAGAGGTTTCATCCCACAGCTTGGAAAGTGGATGCTCTTTCTTTCAGTTGGAAAAATCTTCATGTGTATGCCTTTCCACCTCTGCCTCTCCTCCCAAAGGTACTTCTGAAGGTCAGACAGGACAAGCCAAGGATGATTTTGATAGCTCCAGATTGGCCTCAACAGCACTGGTACCCATTACTGAGAAGTCTAGTACGGAAGCCTCCATGGCCTTTGCCTTTGATTCCACATCTGTTGTCCCAGGAGGACAGTCATTTGCTCAATGTCAAACTTCACTCTCTTCACCTAACAGCCTGGCATATTCTGTTTTAAACCATAGAGGGTCTCAACTTCCACAACAAGTTTTGAATGTGATTTTGGAAGCTAGAAGGCCTAGTACAAGGAAAGTGTACGCAGATAAATGGAAGAGATTTTTGTTTTGGAGTGCAGCTAAGGATTTGGATGTTTCTGAGCCTGATTTAAGTGTGGCTCTTCAATATCTTACTGAGTTGTTAGACAAAGGTTTGTCCTTCTCTTCTATTAAGATTCATGCTGCAGCAATTTCAGCTCACTACGACTGTGACCCACCATTGTTTTCTCATCCTTTGTTCAAGCAATTTCTTAGAGGGCAAAGAATATAAGACCCCCACGAAGGGCTCCTACTCCTGCTTGGGATCTCAATTTTGTGTTGGAGAAACTCACTCTACAACCTTTTGAGCCTGCAGCTACTGCTGAGTTGAAATATTTGTCATGGAAGACTGCTTTTTGTTGGCCATTACCTCTGCAAGAAGGGTTTCTGAATTGCAGGCCCTTATGGCAGTTGAGCCTTTCTTAATTTTCCATAAGGATAGGGTATCTTTACGTACTAATCCTTCCTTTATGCCTAAAGTGGTTTCTAGTGTGGCTTTAAACCAAACTATTCATTTGCCTACTTTTTATGCAAATCCCCAAAATAAAGGGGAAAAGATTTTGCACACTTTAGATGTACACAGGCAGTTGCGATATTATTTGGACAGAACTAAAGGGTTCAGACAATCTCAGCAGTTATTAGTTTCTTTTGCTTTGTGCTCTCAGGGCAAGCCCGTGTCAAAACAAACTATTTCTAAGTGGATTGGATTTTGCTTTGCTTTCTGTTATTCCCATCATGGCAAAGAGATTCCAGCTGGGATTAGGCCTCATTCCACTAGGGCTACTGCCACTTCAACAGCTTTTTGAGGGGGTGGCAACTAAGGATATTTTGGAGGCAGCCACTTGGAGTTCAGTGCATACCTTCTCTAGGCATTACCACCTTCCATTGTACTCTAAATCCAGGGCTGGTTTTGCCACTGCTGTGTTGCAGGGCATTTTGGCAGCTCCTGCTTCATTATAGTTTAGCCATCCTCCCTTACCTCTGCTTTGGGATTCTACCCAAGTGTTAGGACTGCAGCAATGTGAGATGAAGAACATAGTACAGTTTTGTACCTACCATAAATGTAGATGTTCGAAGATTCACACTGCTGCAATCCAATTTACCCTCACTCCTTCCCTTTCTGTAGTTTGAGGTGGTTGTGTGGGTTGGGTTATCCATCTGAGGTATATTGTGTATATTGTATATATTGTATATATTTTTGGTGTTAGGCTGGTTGGTTGTTTAGTTGTTGTCTATGGGTTTTGACCTTTCTTTTTAGGGTCTTCTGACATCTGGGGCAAGAAAAGACTGAGGATATGACGTCGGTCATGCGCATTTGTACCCTGACGTTCTGATGTCAGTCAAATGCACCTTGACCGACGTCAGCCTTATACTCTGATATTCGGGCCGACCGAGGGACAGCGGACTACCCAAGTGTTAGGACTGCAGCAATGTGGATCTTCGAACATCTACATTTATGGTAGGTACAAAACTGTACTTTTTGTTGTATGATTTTTCCATAAGACTACACCCGAATGGTCATTAGAATCATTAGTGCTACAGCATAATTCCCTTTATGTGGCAGTTATCTGCTTCTGGATGTAGACACATCTAACCAGACTTCTAGAACTGTTGGACATCCCCAGAATTGAGCTAGTCCCCTCTGCATTCTGATGATGTCATCATGTTCCCCACTTGTAAAGGGGGGTGGGGAGTGGCCTGTGCCATCTTCATTTCTTTGTTGCTGCAGGAAGTATATGGTCATTTGATTTACAAAAGTTTCTGTTTTCCTTCTGGGCTACTTTGTATAATAACAAGTAATACGCTATGCTTTTTTTTCCATTTCTTACTAGTTACAAAAGTTTTTGCTGCTGTTTATATTACTTGCCATTCAACTTTTCTGGAAGAACATCTTTGGTGGCCCATTACATCCCTCAAAAAAAAAATAAAGAAAACTCACTAGCAAGTGTGCCTGTGGGAAATAAATAACCCCCCAAATTTTAATTTAGAGTGAATCTTTTGCTTGGGTAAGTTATGTCTACGCTTTACAGCATTTCAAGGTTTTCAGTAAAAAATCTTCCTTTGCCACACCAGAAATCTCGGGGCCTTTTTGGACCACAGAAAGCTTCTTACAGCTGGGACATGAGATGTTCATCCCTTCACCAAATGGCAAGCATACAAAGGAGGAAATAAACAGTCCCCTGGGGAGTAATACTGGCATTGCAAAATGAGTAGGTAGTTAAGGAGTCACCAGGGAGGAAGTGCATCATGTTCGATACCTTATCAGCCCACCTGGGACTTAAGATGTTAGAGAGAGGTTCAGTTTTGTCAGCCCTTTAGCCCCAGTGCCTATTTCATTGGAGTACCTACCTGTAGCCCCTTTGGTGGCAGGCAGTAGAATGCTGGCACTGGAAACCTGGCATTTGAAGCAAGTCAAGTTTCAGAGGTTTCTATAACTGTGCCACAGTTTGTCACCAGCTCCTAACTGGCCACAGGGACTGGAGCACCAGTGTAACTCAAATCAGCAACTCTTCCAAAGAAAATGTTCAGATCTCCATCTTATTGAATTCCAGCTATTTTAATCAAACAGGCACACCCTGGATTCAGGCGTTGTTACTCCTCTGAGTCAAATAGAGTCATCCTAGGACAAGATAGCAGTTATCACATGTTTACTGACAACCACCTCATATTTAAACTCAAACTGTGTGTGTCAGAGATGCAGTTATTTAATGTCATTGGAGGCAGAACTCTCACACAGGTGCTTACAAACAATGAGAAAGTTGTCAGTACTAGACAATACCAAACTAAATCTATCACAAACATTGATGACTTGTCAGACCCATTATCAAAAGTAATGCACCTTTTGGCATTTATTTATCTATACATATCACACATCTTAAGAGAGCTCAGAGATTCATAACTAAAAAGAACAGAAGTCTTAGTTATCAGGACAGACCGGCATCCCTTTCTGTGCACTCCATCCCTTACAGACTCCTCTGTATAGGTCTACATTTAACCTTTCATGCCATGAAAAATCCAGCCCTATTTAATCTCCTATTCCTATGTAGAACTAATGGTGCATCAAATACTTGGTTAAAGGAACTAAAATTTTATCAGCAGATAAATAAGACATTGATGTTATAGATTCATATCCGAATGTATCCCTCACCTCTGGAAGAAACGTCCACTTCTTGTCAAGCAGAGTACAGCCTTTGCTGCCTTCAAGGTAAACCTAGATAATTGGATGGGCAGCCTCAAATTCCCTCCTGGTATATCTTGTATTACCCTCCTTGAGGCTAGAGGGACATTCTGAATAGGGTTTTTTGGCCATGCTTGAAATAGTCTTCAGACCAATTGCATAGTACTACCAATGAACCTATGAACACTGAGATCAGACCAAACACACATACCTAAATTTGTTGAGGCTTTGAAAAGTAACACACCTAAACCACAAAGGCCTCCTAAATGAACAGTTATCCTCAGCAATCTCACAAAAGCGCAATGCAGGTAACACCCACCTTGAGCCATACTTCAAGGAGTCACAGTGTCTCTGTACAAAAGCCCATAAGGAAAATCTCAACACACTCCTACATCCTAGTCACAGTTAAATCTTTTGTGTGACACACTTATGCACCATTTACCAGGATGTGCACGGATAAGGTCACAGTCCATTGCCTATCAGGTGCCAGGATTTGCCTCACCACAGAGACACTTAAGTCCTTGTACCACAAGTATGCATATGGCACAGTCACAGGACTTGTGGGTGTGAATGACATGATGTGTACTTCCTTAGATCATGTGATGAAAAACATGATGGAGCTCTTGGAACATGTGTCCGAGGCAGGTCTGAACCCAGCCTTGAGCATCATTTTATCATCACCAAGAATACTGCCACAATACAAACAAAAGGTTGCTGAATTCAATGATTGACCTAACTTCTGGTGTCATTCAAAGGGAGTCCAGTATATATCAGCCTGGAAGGAAAAGGTAGATAGTCCACACTACTTTGCAAAGGGTGACCTGCACCTATCCCCCAAGGCCTTTGTATATTAGCTAAAACTTTGTCCATCCCATAGTTCCTTTTTAGGCAGTCAGTCCTCTAAAGCTTCCAACATAACATAACAGAACCTAGCTAACATAAAGGTATTGCTACCCAATGCTAGAGGAGCTTTAACAAAACACTCTACTCCTTACAATTACTCCTTACCCTGAAAAACATTGATATGTGCCTCTTCACAGAGACCTAGTTCAAAAGAGCACCCCATCAGTGCAGAGTTTCAATGCCTGCCACATGTTCAGGCTCACTGTTATAGATGAAGGCACTTAAAGACTCCATATTTGTAAAGTAACAAAAAAAAAACACTAGACATCCAGACTAGTTAGACAACATAAAGGTGTGGATCTCTTCCACATCCAAATTACCATTAATAAAGTCCCTTGTCACATCATGGCTAACTATAGGACCTCAGACTGCATCTCCTTCCTAACTTGTTTGGAATCCCTATGCATTAAACCTAACACCATTCTCCTAGGGGGAATTCAACTACCCCTCCATTTAATGGGAGCCATACACATACTCTAATAAGTATGCCCATAGATTTCTGGATTTCATCAATACATACTCTCTGGACTAGTTAGTCATCATCAATATCAAACAGCTATCAACTGTAACTCCCTCCCTGGTCAAGCTGTACTACAATCAGTCATGTTTACCTTAAGACTGAAGATATTATGCCGAGGCTAATCTACTGAAACCGAGTCATGATCTGGCTAAATTCAACATTTCCTTCCGACTCAATGATCCCACTGCTAATGTGGAAGCCTTTATCACCAAATTCTATGCACACATGAATAACTGTATAGATGCATCTATCCCCCCTCTGAAGTAATAATCCTAATTACCCCCAGCTCAGTTGAAGAGCAAAAAAAAAAAAACTGCTGAAATGCCTCTGTGTACAACATTTCAGTACCTAGAAAAGAAAGCTTCTGCAAGAGGTCTTAAATTGTCAAATTGTACCCTTTAGCCCTTTGTGTCTAGAGTGGTTCCCCCCTTCACCACACCCTTACTACACTACTGACTTCTGGTATTAGCAATAAAAAGTTAATGGGAATGGCTATGTTTACAAAGATCTTCACAGATAAAATACCTGGTAAGTACCTATGAACATGTACTAATGTGTGTGTGTGTGTATGTGTGTATATATATATATATATATATATATATATATATATATATATATGTATGTATGTATATATATATATGTATATATATATATATATATATATATATATATATATATATATATGTATATATATATATATATATAAAAAATATATTTTATTTCACATTTGTTTACTGGGAAAGTCCGACTTGGAACAAAGCCAGTTTTCAGCAGAGGCTTGGGGAGAAATGCTCCAGATGCATGTCTTTGTAACATGTTGTAACATGAGAGGAAACTGGAGCACCTGGAGGAAACCCATACTAATGCAGGGAGGACATGCAAACTCCAAACAGAAGACACTCCTGCCGAGAATCGAACCAGAGAACCTCTTGCTGTGAGGAGATGTATTTTGTGACAACTTGTGTGCTTCAGACTCACAAGAGTTTGACAGTCTTCTTCTTCTTCTTTTGGCTTTTCCCGGTTAGGGGTTGCCACAGTGGATCACCTTGTCCACTCATGATTGGCAGTGGAGTTTTACGGTGTCGAGTTGCCAGCCCGGCACCCAACCTTCCACAGAAGGCACACACATGCACACACTCACACCTAGGGCCAATTTAGAGTGTTCAGTCCACCTGCAGCATGTCTTTGGGATGTGGGAGGAAACCGGAGCACCCGGAGGAAACCCACGCGACCACAGGGAGGACATGCAGACTCCACACAGAAGGCACCCCAGCTGAGGATCGAACCGGAGAATCTCGTGCTGTGAGGCGGCAATGCTAACCACTGCACCACCGTGGCCGCCCCTCACAAGACTTTGACAGTATTACACAATATTAAAATAGTCATTCTTTACAGATTAGTCCAGGAAAGAAGACTTCTTGCTATGTGAAAAATTCTACTCAGTTGAAAAGTTATGTTCTCAACTAACAGAAGCTCAAGCAAACTGGCACAAATAACCCGGCCAATTTAATGAGAAAATATGTTCCACATACACCTCAGTACACTACAAAAAATGTATCATACGTTTATTGTACTGAATATAAAGGTAGCTTATAAACCTAGCTGCTTGCCTTTGATGACCAAAGATCAAGCATTTCTTTTTATTTGATCATCCCGTGGCATGAAGGGGGGTACAAAGTGGATAAAGAGAAAGAGGGAGGAGTGGTCAGGAGAGTAATAAACATGAAATGATTGCATTATTTGGTGCCATTATGTGTAACGGGTGTGTTGTTTTTTACTTTTTTCAGAACAGTGACGCTGGGGAATACAGGTGTGTGGCAGAGAACGAGGTGGGAGTCGTAGAGAAAAAGGTCACCTTAATGTTACAGAGTAAGTTACTTTACATAACACAGTCTCATGTTCCTTGATAAATCTGTATCTTAAACAGAACTAAATTAAAAAGCTAAAAACTTTGGCTTATAACCAATGTTGTTTGTTATCATACTTCGTGGACCATGCCTACATGAGCATATTATAGCACAGTTGAACCAATTAGTGTTACTTATTCATATTTATATTAAAACAGTAAATCTTCACATTTAAATACTCATTCATACTTTTTGCATGTATATTTTTAATGTTAGTATTACCTTTTTACATGTTGCCTTGCCTTTTTTATTGTAATATGTTGAAGAATGAGTTATAAGGTATACACAGCAGAATGAATTGAGCCACAGTGGTATATTTCATTAGTCTGATGGAGACATTTTTACTCATTGCAGAGTAATAATTTGAGAATTAAAATGTGACCATATTCATGAGTAGAAGATAAAAATTTCAGATAGCAGAGAGACTTGCCCATCTAAAAAAATTGGTTGAGGAGAAGGGAAGTCTGAGTTTGGAGGTCAAAGCTAGAACCAGAAAGGCTGCAACCAACGGGCACCAAGTGTCAGCGGTAGTGTATGACTGAAGAATGCCATAGAAGGTGAAATGTAAGTTGTACAAAACAGTGGTGCAACCAGTACTTCTGTATGGAACAAAACAATATGGACAGTGAATGGACAGTGAAGGCAGAGCAGTTGAAGAAGCTAGCGCTGACTGAGATGTAGTGCCTAAGATGGGTGGCAGGATGCACATTGTGGTACAAATGACAAAATAAAGACATCTGAGTAAGAAGCTAGCGCTGACTGAGATGAAGTGTCTAAGATGGGTGGTAGGATGCACATTGTGGTACAAATGACAAAATAAAGACATCTGAGTAAGAAGCTAGTGCTGACTGAGGTGAAGTGCCTAAAATGGGTGGTAGGATGCACATTGTGGTACAAATGACAAAATAAAGACATCTGAGTAAGAAGCTAGTGCTGACTGAGATGAAGTGTCTGAGATGGGTGGTAGGATGCACATTGTGGTACAAATGACAAAATAAAGACATCTGAGTAAGAAGCTAGTGCTGACTGAGATGAAGTGTCTGAGATGGGTGGTAGGATGCACATTGTGGTACAAATGACAAAATAAAGACATCTGAGTAAGAAGCTAGCGCTGACTGAGATAAAGTGTCTGAGATGGGTGGTAGGATGCACATTGTGGTACAAATGACAAAATAAAGACATCTGAGTAAGAAGCTAGTGCTGACTGAGATGAAGTGCCTAAGATGGGTGGTAGGATGCACATTGTGGTACAAATGACAAAATAAAGACATCTGAGTAAGAAGCTAGCAATGACTGAGATGAAGTGTCTGAGATGGGTGGTAGGATGCACATAGCGGTACAAATGACAAAATAAAGACATCTGAGTAAGAAGCTAGCGCTGACTGAGATAAAGTGTCTGAGATGGGTGGTAGGATGCACATTGTGGTACAAATGACAAAATAAAGACATCTGAGTAAGAAGCTAGCGCTGACTGAGATGAAGTGTCTGAGATGGGTGGTAGGATGCACATTGTGGTAAAAATGGCAAAATAAAGACATCTGAGTAAGAAGCTAGTACTGACTGAGATGAAGTGCCTAAGATGGGTGGTAGGATGCACATTGTGGTACAAATGACAAAATAAAGACATCTGAGTAAGAAGCTAGTGCTGACTGAGATGAAGTGCCTAAGATGGGGGTGGTAGGATGCACATTGTGGTACAAATGACAAAATAAAGACATTTGAGTAAGAAGCTAGTGCTGACTGAGATGAAGTGCCTAAGATGGGTGGTAGGATGCACATTGTGGGACGGATGAAGAAATGAAGAAATCTGAGCAAAAGCCAAAGTAACTCCAATTGCATAGACTGTCAAAGAACAAATTGTGATGATTTAAGCACATGTGTAGAAAAGAAGAAAACAATCTGGTTAAGAAGATTTAGAAAAGACAGGCAGAAAGCAAGAGGAAATAAGAGCTTTCAGCAAAGACAAGACCTGCAACAGCCAGGCACGGCTGTCACAGACGGTAGTTGATTGGCCTTGAGTTGAGAGAGAGAGAGATGATGACTGCTGACATGCCACCTCAACCCCATGTAGAAAAAGAGGAATGATGATGATGACGAATGTAACAATAAATATTTTATTACCTATCTCTCTCTTCAGATTTAGAAAAAAATTTTCTTACCAAATTTTTTTTGATTATTTTTCTTTGTTTATGGGTTTTATATCTATCATGTTCCAGAACTCTGAGGTGGAGTAACTCACATATGTATGCGCTGTCTGGTTTCCAAAAGAGACTCTAACATAGAGCTTGCACTATCACCGTCTCACCAGTTTTGCCAAAGCCTGTTCTGCTAATTAAACACAGGTTGTCTAGGGTATACACAGAGATTTATCACTTTCTAACATGCAGGTTGCTGTCTAGATCCTCATTTTTAATTCAGTGTAGCCAAAGTGAATCCCATGCAAAGATATTATGGGTAAAGCCACTTCAGTGAATTCTGCTTTCTGAAGCCATAAAATAACAGTGCTGTGGGCAGAATATATTCAGCAATCAGAAGTCTTTTTTTAATGAGTGAACCCCACAGAAATGTAATTTACTCCATTGCAACGGAAAACCAGATGATCTTTTCAGAACATTTATTTGCAATCGTGCCTAAAGTTTGTAGCAAAAAAAAAAACGCAATGAACTTCTGGCCACTGAGTGAAGGACATAGAATTAGCTTCCTGCATAATTGCGAAGAGCCCTGCAGCTGGTGACCTCTAGGACTAAGCAAGAATTAAAGTGCGTTGAAGCAATAGGAATCAGAATGAAAATAATTGAATTTAAGGAATGGCATTTATGTATTGGATGGATTTGAACTGGGGACCTAGGGTACATGAAAAACTGCAAAGCTTACTGAATTTTGCCCTATCTGATTGTTAGGAGCAGAAGAAGATTCTAATTCAAATCTGGGGTCACAGAATGTTCTTTTTCAAAGAACTGTAGAACTCTGTTGGTCTTTCTTAGCAAAAGGCTGTCTATGGTATCACATAAGCAGATCCAGAAAAGAACCAGCCCTAGTACAGTAATAAGTAAACAGGTGCAGACTTTTGGTGTGCCACAACTGATCTTTCACTAGGCAGCAAAAAAGGGTTGCCAAGTCCTACAGCTGAAGAATGTATTGCTTCCTTAAAGCTTTCCAGCTAAGCTCCTTGTGCCCACCAGCCAGCATGCATATTAGCTGGTACACTACAGAATATCTACAGGGTACGACCCCTTGGTTCAGTCTGAGTTTGTTTTTTATGTAAAGTGTGGGTTCGCTTTCATTATGTGAGGCAAGTTATCTCCAAGTAGTAATGAGGAACTGCTTCTCAGTACAAGATTAGTCACCTTCAAATTTCTACCACAAGTCATTATCCTCTTAGTTGTTACATAGTTTCACCCAAAAACATTTTATTTGCTGCTATGATAAAAACATTCTACATGCTTTCATTCCTCACATTAAATAGTGTTGTGATTGCCTATCTCTAGCCTTCATCTGGCATTCTTCATTGCTCTTTTGGCCCCAACTTCTGCAACTTCAGGTCCTTGCTACATGTAAACGCATTAAAACATATTTCTAACAGTAACCCAAATCCAAACAGCCTATAACTTATACCTATGACCCTAGCTCAAGTGAAGTGGCAATGAACTCTGTGCTAATGCATATAAATACTGCATGCCATACCAACTGGAATTAGATCTGATGAAGCTCATTTTAGCGTGAAAGTGTTCATCTGTTTAATACCTCATATTTTTTTTCAATAAGGAAGTAATTTATAAACAAGTTACTTTGAGGTCACAGTTCGAGCTAATCTGCTATTTGTGATTCTTTTTTTTTCCTGAATTCAAGGACCTTAGCCATCCATTTCATTCCTGAAAAAATACCTGTTTTCCCTGTTATTTTACTAGACACACACACACACACACACACACACACACACACACACACACACACATTGCTGTCCTTTTGTTGAATGCTTATTTCATCAAAAGGACTGTGTGTGCATGACTGTTTGAATGTGTACTTGGTTGAATGCATGTGTGGTTGAGTGGTGGTAGTGTTAGAAGCAGGATGATGGATTTGTGAAGGTGAGCGTGAGTTATGGAGTGGGACTGTGTGTGCAAGTTAGTGGAAGGGTTAAGTAAGGGGATATAATGCAGGACTGCATAAGTGAATGTTTGAGGTTTAGGGTTGCAGTTATTCTTACAGTAAGGGTTAGATGTAGCATTTGTGTGTGTTATCATGTATGTTGTATGTCTTTACATGTCTTGTGTAATGGTGGCAAAGCCCCCCTGCCCACCTGTCTAATATGTCTTAACCCTATCACTGCCAATGACCCTACAACTTTCCTTAGGAAAAACGTTCCCATAACACTACAGCTATTCAGACAAATTGTCTGTAGTTAGTAGTAGGTTTAATAGATCACAAGAGGCAATGGCTCCTTTTCATTTTGAGATGTATTATGTTTTTATGTTTTAGGAGTTTGATGGTTTAATTGTTCAGTGCACTGTGTTCAGTCATTTACAGTTTTATCTTTGAGTACTTCCATTATTTGCTGTAGATGCACACATTTGTGCATGTAAGTGTGTGTGTACGTATATATATCAATATCTAAGTGTATATGTGTGTGTGTGTGTGTATATATATATATATATATATATATATATATATATATATATATATATATATATATATATATGGATTCACTTCTGATTGTCGAATTACCAAAACTTCGAATTTCATATGGTCGAGATCGAAGTTCCGGAATCTTGACATTCCGAAATAAATCCCCCCCCAAAAAAAAAACTTTGTCAGCATTTATGCAGGGGCAAGCCCCCCTTCACCCCCACACCCCGCTACTTAAATATACCAACTCCAAGATCGTACGACATATAGATAAATATGGATACACACACACAAATATATATGGTAGATATATGTGATTATGTGTTTTACTGTGCTGTTATCTATTGAATCACATCAGATCAAAAATAATTTGGTGAAACTCATCTCATTGAATCTCAGGGATGAGTTTCAACATAAGCTCTCTATGGGGTACAATTTCATATACCCTTCTACAAGTGGTCTTTGTGTCATAACTCATTTTGTGATTAATATTATGATGCTGTGTCAAAGCATAGTGAACCATTAAAACTGATCCCATAATGACTGCTGAGCCTTGAAAGTACATGTTTATTGTAGTGTTGTGTCTGATGCACCTTGTGTGCTTGCATTTACTAGAAAGTGGAGTATGAAGACTTTATTATTGAAGATCGAAGATTCGCAATGCCAGAAAAGAACAATCATTTTAGATCAAATCTGAACTGATCCAAAAGAGAAAAAATTAAAATTAATTTTTTTATTTTATTTTTATTTTTTCAGGCTTGGCCCCTCACAGCATCCCCCACACCACCTGCTAATTATATATATTAACTCTGAGATCACACAGCAGTGGAGTAACAGCAAATTCCCTTGCCCTGCTGCACCACCATCCCATACAAAGTGCTAACAGCAAAAACTCCATTGAAAACAACGTTCGCTCGTATGAATGTTTGCTGGTATTTGCAGCCTGAAAATATATTCGTTCATATGAGCATTTGGTGTTTCAGACTGCAACCAGTATAAAAGGAAAATACAGAGTTTCTGAGTATGAAGTAGATATGCAAGCCAGGTATAGGCAATTTTCCATGGAAATTAATGATGATCAGCTCTGTCTCTAGAAGTCGTAGCATGGTTGCTACCCTTGAGGAGGTCTGATTCCTGACCTCTGGATCTAAAGAGGGTTCTGAAGAGCAGTCTCCAGGGAGCTACATTTGAAGAAAGAAGGCAGTGTGCATGAAACTGTAAGCACTCTGAAAGTCAGGTTTTTAATAGATCGGATTTATTAGAGCACAAGAATACAGAAAAATTGTTATCAGTCCCAGCTGCCCTCGTGGTTTAATTAGTGACCATTTTTTGTTCTTGGGCTAAAAATATTAAGCCAAGCTTCAATATCATTCCATTCAGCACTGCTCCCCAAATCTGCATTTATATTTCCTGAATAAAGCACTTTTAGTTCATTTTGTTAAAAGAAAATAAAAATTCATGCAATTGTGCAACCTGAATCTGAAGCTTCTGATTTGTTGGCTATTTGAAAGAATATATTTTTGAAAGGCTGCAAATTTTGCAAATATTATATAGAGGATTATGATCAGGTCTCCAGTTTTGGTGGTGTCATTACATATTCGAGAATGGATGCCAAGAAATTCACCGCAAGAGCAAAGGTCAAGAGTTAAGTCTTAGCATCCATGTTGAGAACATAATTAAATGTTGTGATCAGTCACCTAATCATAGTTGTTTATATTGAATGGAGCTTTATCTGGTCCATGCACTACAGGACAAAAAAGGGAAAAGTGGTCTATCGTCTTTGAAAGGCAGTAAAGGCCTTAGCGAGCATTGGCAGTATGTAATGCCTAGTGCAATACCCGATATTTGCTGAACTTAGCAAGGTGTTCAGCAGCTGTTGCTGTCAAACAAAGGAGGGTCATATGTACATTGTTTATCTGTGGAGTTGGCCTTGCGTGTATGGGACGTTGTTGAGAGTCTTCCCTGCAGATGATCATACATGTCTTAGGTGTGTGTGTGAGTAGGTTATGTGTATGATTTGGTGTGTGTGTGAGTAGGTTATGTGTATGATTTGGTGTGTGTGTGAGTAGGTTATGTGTATGATTTGCTGTGTGGTGCAAGTTTTAGTGGATGTGTGAGGTATCATTTGTGATGTGCTTAGTGTTGGCAGTACAGATTTTTTTAATACTGAATCAATAGAAGTGCTGTGTGTGTGTGCTTTTGCTTTGTGTATTGTGTTGTATTTTGTGCTGGTGGTGTGTTTTGGTAGTGTCTGTGTTTATGAATGCGTGTGGTTATTGACTGTTGTAGACTTGTAATGCAGCAAGGGTTGGCAATGTGGGGAATATGCACTTTCCCCACTACAGTGCAAACTCTGAGTTGGTATATATAGAGTAGCAGGGTTATGGGGGCTTGTTGCCAAAAAAAAATGTTTTGGTTTCATTAATTTATTTATTTTTAATATCATTGTTATGTGGGTCACTGAGTTCTGTGATCTGGATTTTATGCTATCAGTGATCAGGATTTTATGGTATCAGTTAGTCTTGTTCTGTGTTTGAGTTTATACGTATTATATATAAATAATATAAAAATCTGTATTGTAATACACAGTTGCGCACTTATACACATTCACACACAGAAAACATACACATATGTATATGAAGTGTACAGATGCTCTGATATTTATTTACAGAGTAGTCCATTTAGAGGTTCATTTTCAGTAATATTTTGTTGCATAGAATTATGTGCATGCTGTAATTTTATAAACATTTTAACACATTAGGAAGTATTTTTAACTTCTTATTTTTAAGAAACTTTTTACATGAGTTTTGCATAGCTAGTCTTAATTTTACTTGAAGCAATTGTAAAAAAAAATAATAAATTAAGATTTTTGCTTTACTTAGTTCCTTGTGTAATTTGGTTAATTTGTCCATGGTCCCATGACAACTATTGATGTCACGTTAACAAATGAGGACACAAAACAGCTGCAATTTGTGCATTTCCATGTAAACAAGGGATGTCTATGCATGTATGATTCCACTACAATGTTTTTTCATCATTTTTCATAAACATGAACTGTTTGTACTTTCTTTTAGGTGCCCCTTATTTCACTGTGAAGCCCGTGGACACCATTGTAAGTGCTGGCGGCCATGTCTCATTGCATTGCCAAGCTGCTGGAGAGCCGTCACCCGCTGTTGAATGGACTTGGGAGGGAAAGCCTCTTCATGAGAGCGATCGTGTTACAATTCTGCCCAATGCTACCTTGCGGATTGCTGCTGTGGAGATAGATGATATGGGAAAGTATGAATGTGTGGCCCGCAATCTCATGGGATCATCTTTCATGGGAATCACACTAACGGTACAAGGTAAGCACAGGCCTGTGGATGCAAATACTGCTGCAAATATTCAAGCATAAAAAAGCATCATCACATCGAGGCCTTTACATTAAACAAGCTAGCCATTTGAAAAATCATTTTGTGTCACTACAGTTTAGTTAGAGTAATTGTGTTCTGTGACAGCCAGTGTGGCCCCTACTTTTATTAACGTCTGTGGAAATAACACTATTTCAGTTTACTATCAAAATTGCAGAATTCAAAACCATGAACGTTGATATCCTTGATGCATTTCATCGTTTCATGAATATTAATGAGGTGAAATGATCGACACATACCATCAATAGTCCGTTTTCGATCTTAAGGTCGACATTTGCTGTTTACAGACATGCTGCATTTCTCTACCCTGCTGACAATCTTCTATACTGCTGTTCACTTGACTGTCGACATACCGACTGTCGCTTCTACCATGTTCGAACAGGAGCAGCACTTTCGACTGATTTTCAAGATTTTGATTGTAAACTCATTATTTCTGCAGTAATATTTTTAATTTCTGTATTCTTTCTGCACCTTGGGCATCATATGCAATCTCTGTAGTGTTTGGGTTACTTACTGAATTAAAAACAACTCTACGAGCTGAATGATTTTGCTGCTAATTATTAGCATGTCACAAAAAGCTGCATCATTAAATGAACACTATTTTTAGGTTGTAGTGCTGTTGATAGGTATTGCTTACTACTAAGGGCAATGAGTCATAGTGTTGAATAACAATGTGATTTCAGTAGCTGGACTTTGGTAATTTAACCTGCTGACTTTCTATAAATTTTTGAATATTTTGTTGGTTTAAATACTGCCATAATTGACGAGTGTAGAGTGATAGTTTGAAAAATAATTGAAGCAAGATTTTTTGACTATTCTTTCAGTGAAAATAGCTGACAAAAATCACTTAAAATGCTTTTTTACCAAAACAGTCCAGTTCCAGAATGTAAAAAAGTGTGTGTGTGTGTGTATCTGTCTATATGTATAATATATATATATATATATATATATATATATATATATATATATCTGTGTGAGTGTGCTCGTGCGTGCATGTGTGTATATGCTTATGTGTATCTGTGTGTATATATATGCATGTGTGTATATGCTTATGTGTATCTTTATGTTGTGATGTGGGTGTTGTGGTGTATGTATGGTGTAGTGTATGCAGTTTGTTCGGTGTTTTGAATTTCACAGTTTTGGGCTCGGGATTTTGTAGTTTTGGTGTTTTCTGGATTCAGTTTCATAGTTTCAAAATACTGAAATTCGATGTTTCAGTATTTCGAGATTATGAAGTGAATCCGTGTGTGTGTGTGTGTGTGTGTGTGTGTGTGTGTGTGTGTGTGTGTGTGTGTGTCTCTCTCTCTCTCTCTCTCTCTCTCTATATATATATATATATATATATATATATATATATAAAAACACCAAAACTGTGCTTAAGAAGCCTCCCAGGTAGTATAAACTAACAAATTAAGCAAAAAACTACCACATGAAAAACAGCAAACTGGAAGAACTGGACCACCAAGTGTAGCAAAATCTTTTTAAAAAAATGATTGCAGCGTGATGGCAGAGGCCTCTCTGGCTCCCGTTGTGAATGTACGTTTTTTGTGTTATACTTACCTGTTTTGTCGAGTTGTGGGTCGTTCGTATGGTCTGGTGTGTGTCCAGTGCCAACTATTGTGTTTGTGATGTTCGTCACGTCCTGATGTTTTGGTTTTCCTTGGAGCATGAAGCGGGGCCTTCAGTGCGGGTTGGCGCATCGGTGGCAGAAGCAGATGCAGAGCTTGCCTGCGTGAGTTTTGAGATTGGATTGTGTCTTGTTGGGTTGGAGAATCTGGAATGGAGGTGAGAGGAAGTTATGGATGATGTTTGAAGCTGTGCCGGTGATAGAATGGCTGGTGACTTGAGGATGAGGATGGGATCGTAGTGTGGTCATGGCCATTGGGGCCTGCGGTTGGCTGCAAAAGTACATGTATGGAGTGCTTTTTTAAATTGCTGGTTTCTGTGTGGTGCTGAGTGGAACGTGGGGATGTGGCAGCTGATATTTTTGTGCTTGAAGTTGGACTAAAACTGGAATGTATTGGTGCTGGAGTTGGATTGCAGCGGTTGTAGTTTTGGCACCGTCGCTTGGCTTGTGGTGTTGTTTTTTATGTTTATTTTTTTTTCTTGTTAATTTGTAATATTTTGTTTTTATATGTAATGTTGTTGGTTAATGTTGAGCTTGGAGGAATGAAATTTCGTTCAGCTGCACACTTGTGGGTGCATGCGGTTAAATGATAATAAAGTGAATCTTGAATTTTGCTAAACTTGGTGGTCCAGTTCTTCCAGTTTGCTGTTTTTTGTGTGGTAGATTTTTGCTTAATTTTATATATATATATATATATATATATATATATATATATATATATATTTTTTTTTCAATTGATTGACGAATGACATGGTGGAGACCACATGATCAACAATGTAGTTTGCTGATCAGTGGAAACAACACAAAACAATGTTTTTTGCAGGGGAGTCAAGCTCCGTCTTCACCTACCCCCACACCCCCTGCTAATTATATATTCCAACTCTGAGATCACACTACATTGGGAAAAGGATACTTTCCTGAATCCCCACTGTATTGAGATCTCAGTAGTCAAAATGGTCAACAAACTGCATTCTCATTCATGTGGCCTCAACCACGTAGGTTTTGACAATGTCCTTTGTTGACCATTTGAAACAGATCCATATTTATCTATCAATGTATTTATATATGTGTTTCTAATGAGCTTCAGTAACCACATAGCTTACTATATAAAGCTGTAAGTAAAGTCTGTGTGGATCATTGCTGTACCCTAGTTAAATAAACAAACAACTAAATAAATTAAAACAGCATTTGGATTTTTTTCTCCAAGTGATGCTTTGTTCTTGTAAAATGAATTTTCTATTATATGTTCTGCTAAAAATGAATTCAAAAGTGCTAGTCCAGGCATGGTGTCATGCCGGCAGCCATGGGGGATTTTCTGTTTTCCATCCCTGGCACCTTCCCTGATGACGGATGCGCATGTCTGCAGACATAAAGTCCTGCTATGTGTTCTTCTGTGGGCATGCATGAGTGTACATACCCTTGATGAAGGTTTCCATGCAGGGGATGAATTTTCAAAGACGTGCAGGACCATTGCTACCTGCTGTATACCTGTCTCTCCAGAAGGTGACCACCTCCTTCCTTCCAAGATGGTGAACCAGCCTGGGTCACTCACTCCACCCCTCCCATATTGCTTCCTGTAGCATACAGGTTCTAGATGAACCTGAGCAAATTCTGGCATTTTTAAACTGACTGAGTCCCTGTTCAGTACCACAGCCTAAGTGGTTGATGAGGATTATAAGTTAGCATAATTAATTAATATTAAAAGCATTGTGTACTTAAATATGTAGACCCACCGCTTTGTTAATTTGCCATTTTTATTTGGAAACATTTGATACTTTGAAAAAAGAAATCACAAAATTATTGAAAAGATCTGTTTTCAGTTTTTCTAGTTGCAGCTGATTGTGTTCTGCTGAAGTTTTCTCCTTTGGCAACACTCATGAATTTGTTGCTTAAACCTGATGATCGACTGGGTGTTAATATGCACTTTCCAGTGTACCTTTGTCAGTATCTGAAAGTTAATATGATCTGGACATGGTGCTCTGATTTTAGCAAACAGATTTTACCTTTCTCCTGCTAAATGTACTGAGTTCTTCATAAAATGAGGTCTAGTTATAAGAACATACCTTACTGAATTAATAAATTAAGCCAATACAAAGTTTTTTTATCACTTACTATATGGTGTGTAGTATAGAAAAGACTATAAAAGATATCAAACTACAACTTTTTCTGACCCTTTGATATGACTTTTAAGGATCAGTGCTATGATTTTTATGCTCAGAGGTTGAGTAGTATGTGGACACTGCCCATGTAGAATGTCACTTCAGAAACTTAAGAAAGCAGTTTACTAACACTGTTTTGACATACACTGTCCTGTTGTTTAAATGCTCGTGCCCAAGTGCTAAATCATATGTTTTGAATGGTTTCTGTTACATACTTATATTTACACTTAAGAATTTTCAAAATGCCAGTTATACATATCGGTACCCTACCCTGAGGACCTTTTTCAGACATATAATAACAAAAAATACAAGATTTTCATTGTTCATAACCATAGAATGCTCAAGTAAGCAAACCTCATGGCTCAGTTAAAATATATAGACTGCAGCAAGCATTTATTGATATGATCAGTATATTCCACAGAGGACAGAATATATTGTTTTAGCTGGGGAAAACTTTATGAATTTTCCTGTCACAGATTTAGGTTACACGGAGACACAATAAACACACAGTTTACAAGTAAGCCATAAAGCAGAGGACATAATAAAGTGATTACTGTGACAGAAATTTATGATAAGATTTGGGGTTATGCAACAAATTATTACCTAGGAAATTCAGAGAAATGGACCATAGTCAGGTGAATTGTGTCACTAGTGTATGGAATATTGTCTTAATCCTCTCCTGGTGTGCAACATCCGCAGCTGGTTTTCATTGTTATGAATTTCGATATTGTAAACTTTCATTGTACTGATGTTTTGATGTTGTCATCTCAAAGTTTTAAGTTTTAGTAATCTCTAATTTTGGTACACTGAAGTAGACCCATATCTATATACATATCTATATATCTCTGTCTATATATATCTCTGTCTATATATATATATATATATATATATATATATATATATATATATATATGGGTCTACCTGAGATGGTCGACAGGCCATATGATCGACACTCATTTGGTCGACAAGCAGATTTGCCCCCCCTCCCCAATGTTGTGCGACCCTGGAGTTGATATATATAGTTAGGGGGGGTGTGGGGGGCATAGCCCCCCACATAACATGCTTGTCGACCAAATGAACTGTCGACCAAATGAGTGTCGATCATATGGCCTGTCGACCATGTGATAGGGATCCATATATATATATATATATATATATATATATATATATATATATATATACACATATCTATATATATATATATATATATATATACATACACACACACACACATATATATATATATACACACATATCTATATATATATATATATATATATACATACACACACATATCTCTCTCTATATATATATATACATAGATACACAGTATATTAATGTTTTAGAAATAATCTGGTTCTAAGGGCTCTCTGTCACAAATGCAAAACCCCAGATTACAAATTCCAAATCTCTAAAAAATGAACTTCTGTCCTGGGCTGTAAACATTGCATTCTGGAATTAATTTTCTGAATAGTTGTGCATGTTTGTGAGGGATAATCCCCATTCTTGAAGTAATAGTATCCCGTTCTTGGGATCGTGTTTATTATACTGAGTACGCAGCAGTGAGCCATGCTGTAAGCAGTGGACTGGTTGTTGTCATTATTGTTTTTGTTTCCTGAAATGAAATGAACTATTTATGTAATACAGACTTTTTATTTTATGTGATTTTTTTTCTTGATGCCATTTTCCCATCACGTGTCTGTTTGTGTACATATTTGGCATTTATTGCTTTACATTTTAGTGAAATATGTCAAAGTAATTATCAGCACATCCATTGAGAAGAATTTGGCAAATGTGTAACTGCCTGACAATGCTTTCAGCTGATTAACCTGATACTTATCTCACTTTGTTTGTGTTTTTCGGCTTTTCCCGGTTAGGGCTCGCCACAGCGGAACTCCGGTCCACTAATGATTGGTAGTGGATTTTTACGTACCGGCTTACCAGCCCTGATGCACAACCTTCAACGAAGGCACGCCCCATTCACGTATGCCTCCACACAGAAGACGCTCTAGCTGAGAATCGAACAAGACAATGTCTTGCTATGAGGCGACAACACTACCGCAGCACCACCACCACAGTATGTGATAATAATAATAATGGGAATGGCTACATGTTGTGAAAAAGGCAAGGGCTGGTGCAGTGTACCTGCCTCCTCCCATGAGAGACTTGACTGGAACTATGTTGGCTTTTTCAGCTGATCAGTGCATGTTTGAAGTATAAATAGACTCTTAGTAATTTGGGGAATTATGAAAAATAATTGACTTTTATAACTGGCCTAGTTTTAGTGTAATTCTAGGGAGATGCAATATCTGTCAACATGGGAGGACAGAGTTAGCAAACCACGTTGCTTGGTCAAGGATGGTCTTCAGCCATCCCCTCTAAGTTTTCAAATAGTGGCTAAAACATTGCCATCCCCATAGAACATTTTTAGGCAATGCCAAATTGACAAACCTTCCAAAATAGCAAAATTTACCCAAGGAAATCTAAAAGTGTTGATGCCTAATGCCAGGAGTCCAAACAAGAATCTCTACTCCATCCAAATTCTCCTCACGTTGGAGAATGCAGACATCAGTGTAGTTACTGAGACATGGTTTAAAGCCAGAGAGAGTACCCTGGCAGTGCAAAGTTTTAGTGGCTTCCACACATTTAGATCAGTACCTGCACAGACAGTGACTAAAGATGGAGATGTCTCAGTCTACTTCAGTAACAAGTATACCTCTAGGTTGTTAAACAGTATGATGCACTGCTGTTCTTCCACATTCAGATTACCATAGACTAAGTCCCATACCATGTCTTAGCAAGCTAGAGGACAAATGTCCCATGAAACCCATAGCTCATACTTAGGCCTACTGGAGAGACTCACCATTCAACCAAATTCCATACTCATGGGTTGCATTAATTATCCACTTATAAACTGAGAATCCTATATGACCCCCAAATTTGCAAGCATTTGGTACTCACAAATATGGAAGAACACTGTGCCCCCCCCCCCCTCCCCCGTGTCATGTCCTCTCTGGCAATGTCCAAGGCATACTACCTTTTATTAAGTAATAACCTGTCAAAATTTCAAGCTCCTTCAAACCCAGGTAAGCTATACCTATGCAAATTATTCACAGAACCATGTCAGTGATTGCACAAAAGATGCTTTGCCTACCAGAAGAAAGCTCAAAACTAACTTAAAAACCAAACCACGCTAAAAGAATCCAAAATCAAACAGTTGTACAACAAATGAAAAAAGGCATAGCTAAAATTAAGAAATATAACATCAAAAAAGATAAAAAAATTCTATCATCAAAATGAATAGACTACTAAGAGTATTGATTAAGTCAAACAAAGCAAACTTTGAGGTAAAGATAGCATCTCAGGCCTTCTTTAGCTATGTCTAAAACCTCAAAGGTATCACAGAACAGTGTGTTGAACTGTTGGTAAATAGAGCCACATTCACAGAACCTGGAGATACAACAAATCTTCTGATTGACAAATTAATTTCCAACTTTATCCCCCTCTCACCATACCCTCGCATATGATGTTACATAATCCCTCCAGCTATCCCTAGGGAGCAGGCCTTAGATGTGCTTTGAAGTGCCCAGATAATATTCCAGGGTTCCTCCTAAATAGCTTGAAATATAACCTGTCGCGGCAACTGGCTTCACTATTCAAATATTGCTGACACACTGGCTTTGTGCCACATGAATGAAAGACTGCAGTGGTCATCCCTCTGCCCAAGGGCAGACCATCAGTGGATCCTGGGAACTATGGACCCAGTAGTCTGACTAGTCTCATATGCAGTGTCATGGAAAGATGGCAAGTAAAATCTTCAGACACAGGACCCAACCCAGTTTGGTTTTGTCAAAGGCAGGTCATGCCTAATGAAACTGGTGGGCTTCTTTGAGAAGGTCACCAAGACAGTGGATGGGGCAAAACAGTGCACACTGAATATCTTGACCAAGCTAAGGCATTCGATACAACACCCACTCAGGCAGTTAGGCATAAACCCCTATGTAACTCACTGGCAAGTCTACTGGCTTGCTGCCAAGACCCAGCAAGCTAGGATTTGACAGACCACCTCCACAAAGAGGCTGGTCTCCAGTGGAGTCCCCCAACACCATTATCAAGGGCCCCTGGCTTACCAGATTTGCAGCTGATTACAACCTAGGAGCAGTCATAGAAACCACCCAAGATACTAACATCTTACAGGAAGGTCTAACATGGACAAATTTCTGGTGCCAAAGCCACAGCGTAAAACACAGTGCCAATAAATGCATTATAGTACCTTTGGGGAAGTTGGCCACCTAGGGGAACTACCTCACTGATAAAACTTCTCTAAAGGTAGACACAGTAGTCAAGGATTTTGGAGTTCATGTTAGTAGTAACCTGGCTTTTGACCAACATGCATCTAAGGTTGTAAGAAAATCATTCTATGTCACTCAACTTATAAGTAAGGGCATGGCTTCTAGATCCATGAAAGTCATCATGCCACTGTACTCAGCCCTTATCAGACTCAACAGGTAGTATAACATCCCCTTCAGTATGTACCTGACCAGCCACATGCAACAAATAGAATGTCCACAGAGGTTCCTCACAAAATGAATACAGGGAAGGGAGAGGATTGCATAATGGTTAAGGTCTTTACCTCACATATACAAGGTACAGGGTTAGATTCTGACCTCTGATTGTTGGCTAGGCTTGAAATAGTCTGCAAACTTATAGCCTAGTTTATACGTATGAACACATGAGAATAAACGCATTGTCCTATGCAGACTGCATCAAAGTCCTATCTCTATACCCTGTTTCATAAAGACTACTAAGAGATGGCTTATGCCTGGCATACAAGCATCCTCAGATCCTGCTCTTATGGATCTTTTGCATATCCACAAATTGAACAGCATCAGAATTACTAGATGTAAGGATTTAAACTTTGCTTGTGGCTTAAATAGAATGTGTTGGAAGGACAGGTATGATCTCAGGCAATCCCAGTTCTCTGGAATAGCCTTCCCATCCATGTGAAGCAGAGCCCTTCCCTAACCCTATTCATGTGCAACCTTGACCAGTAGATGGGAAATTGCAAATTCACCCAAGGTCTGACACCTATCTGTCTGATGGATAGAGGCAGCCGTTAAACCCTAATTAACATATGCCCCTTAAAATAACCTCTGAGGCACAATAACTTATGGGTCACATTTGTGTTGCATGGCTAGGCTTATTAAGGCCACAGTGGTCATTAGTCTAGTATACTCCTATGAACCTATGAAAGCATAAAATCAGTGGATAAAAAAATTCTCAATTTTCTTGCAAACATTTTTGTATGATTACTTTCTGAAACATATGTAAGACACTGCAGATACATGAGGCATTGCACAGTTTCTCGTAATTATTATTTTCAGATTTAGCCCTGTAAGAACTGTGTTCCTGTTGCAGTGACCAGCCAACATTTTTAGTAAGATCCATTGTACTTAGTCTCTTCCTGCTTGTATCACCTTCCCAGATATCACAATATTGGTCACCAGCAATGTCAGTTAAAAGGGAAATGAACCATGAGTCAAGAAGATAAACTGTATGACATGCTTGGGGTATTATGGGTAATAACTGCTGTACAGTTATCTTTAGACTCCTATACATTGAATAATTATCCGGACACTGGCCCCCAGCAGTGGCTGAAGGACATACTTACCCATATTCAATTAGAGAATGTGGAGGAAGGTAAGTCTGGGAGAATTCTCTACAAAGGGATGAAAGTTTTCTAACTGAATGCCCAAAACCAAGAGAAGCCACAAATGTTGTGTGTTAGCAGTAAACTAATTCTGGAACTAAAACTGGTAGCCTGCATAAAAAATAGTGAATTTTACAGGGCTCAGTATTTTAAATTTGAAGTTTATTTATTGCAGTTCATGGTGGCTTTTCTGACTGGCTGGAGTGGGGACCTTGTAGTGTTTCATGTGGCCAAGGAGTTCAAGAACGAATCCGTCTCTGTAACAACCCTGTTCCTATGAATGGAGGTCAGTCCTGCAAGGGTCAAGATGTGGAATCAAGGACATGTGAAGCAAAACCATGTCCAGGTATTATGTTCTCCTTAATTAATATGTGACACAGTCATTAATTTTATAAATTAATACATTTGATTAATGTGCATTTGTAAACATTTTACACTATAATAACTAGTTTGTATCCATGCTTTGTAGACTTGGAAAGGTTCAGAGGCATATTGCTCAGATTACAAACTAAGTAACATAGTACCTTCTATAATAAGAGTAAAACTGTAACTGAAAAGCTGTCTACCAGGTGCACCACTGGAATGCTGCATTTAGCCAACTTAAGTCAAATTCAGACCACAGCAAGGATATAGAATCCAGCTTCTTCTTAACATTTGTAAATTCCTTACTGAAATCAACAGCTGCAAACATTTTTTTGTCATATTGTAACTGTATGGTAAGCAGTGATTGAAAAAGAACGCTCCTAACAGAATCCTTATGAATAATTAGTCAGTGAGCTCCACACATTGTACTGAGAAACAAGGCAGCTTGTCACAGGCTTCCGCTTTCCTCACTGCATAACAGTAACAACAGGCTGGGTCATGGGGTGTATATCAGCTTAGTGTAAGACTGTGTAAGGAAATATAATGCAAAATGGCATAAAAACAGAAACAGACATTCTACTGCAGATCACCGCAGCTGTACGCAGCTGCCAAAGCAGTGTTAGTGTTTGCCATGCTCTAACTGAGCCTCCTGGTTGCCAGATGTGCACCTTAGCATAGCTTTGATTTCACACAAACTATACATGGAGAAAAATCGGCCCAGGTAGCTCACATGGAATAGCAGGCTGAGCAGTTCTCAGGTGTTCCTGAATTATTGCTGGGTATTATATCAGTGCTTTAACTCAAATCCTGCATGTAGCTAACATCATGAGAATCCTATTCTATGTTTGCAACAATTGCATAGCAATAAACGGTCACATATTGAAGAGGAAAAAGGGAAAGGCGATACCCGAATAAAATAAGACTATCTAAGCAAAGTTAAGCACAGTCACAATGACAGTACCTACCAGGACAACAGAGATAACACTCTGTATGATTAGTCAGTCTCCTTTAATAATAGTGTCATTAGAAAACCGTAGAAGAGGAGAGGCTGAAGGTTTGAAGCTTGTTATAAGTAAATTCTTAATGGTGTACATATTTTGACTGAATTTAGTGATTGGTTTTGTACTTAAAAATGATGTGTTAATCCTCCAAATAAGAGAAGATCGTGGCTCTAAGTCTGCAAGTAGTATAACAATGTGTGCATAACAAAAGGCTAAGTTACAGTCAAGTATATATTATGATTCACAATTTAAGTACCAAAACAGTCCTTGGTTTTGCAGTTCAGTTCCTGACTGGGGTGCCTTCTGTGAGGAGTTTGATGTCCCCCGTATATCTGTATGGAGTTTTTCTGGCATTTATCAATAGTAAAGTAATCACCTTCTAAGATGCCTATAGGTTTGTATGGTGTGTGTGTGTTTGTGTGTGTGTGTGTGTGTGTGTGTGTGTGTGTGTGTGTGTGTGTGTGTGTGTGTTTGTGTGTGTGTACACGCGCGCATGAGTACATTTGTCTTTAACTATATATGCATGTCAGTCTGTTTCCCTTATGATATACTTTAAACCTGAGTACATTAAAGTGGTACAAGAAAAGAATGATGATGCTTTGTGACCTTGCTGTGTTTTTAACTGTGTTCATTGACCCGAGTTAGAACTCTAATCTTAGCCTAGATATATTTTGTGCAGGTATTAACAGGATTCTGATTGTGCCCTCCTACGGCATCACCCTCTTCCTTTTTATCATGCTACACTGATTGTAGATGATTATAGATGACACAGCATGTGTGTGATCCCAGTCACATATGATGAAGGTATGTCTGAGTGTTTCAGCAGCTTCAGGTCAGGTGATTAAGATCATTAAAATGACAAAAAAATTGTTGTAATGCTCACAAGGTCCTAATTTATACATATATGCAAGACCTTAAGCCCCAACATCTGCACCAGTTGCCTGAGAAAACCTTCAGTCTGTGAACAAGGCATGACTCCATTTCCTGCACCCATCTGGTACATTCATTTCATAGAGGCTACAGCCAGGTATCTCTTGGCTAGGAGAAAGCCCTACAGCTCATTCATTCCAACCTGGGAAGGCATATTAGCCCATCCATTCCCTATTGGCAAAGGTTGGGTCATAGGCAATGCATCAGCTAGCCGGTCCCTTGGAATTGTTTAACCTAGGCTGCCTGTACACTCACTGTGGCTGTCAGATCATGGGAATGGGTGAACATGTGCCAACATACTTTCCATTAACCTCCTCAGCAGGGAATCCCTAGTTAATGTAGCTTAAGTGAGCATGGCCACTACATCTAATTGATACACCAGGATACCACAATGTATCACTCATCTTTTAGGGCATAGCAGCTTCCCTCCTCCTTGAAGATGATCAAGTTAACATCAGCTGCTCAAGCTCATCCTCCCCACCTTCTTGCCTGGTCCGTTAGATGCCTGGGCTGATGATCAAACTTGTCTCATCTGGTCTGTTGTTAGGGCTTCTTCTCTACTCCGTGGCACTGACATAGTGCGTTAATTAGTCGTGTACTTAATTTTAGGTTCGACTTGGCACAGTTTGTCTTATTATATCTATCTACTGATATATTTATATATCTATATATATATATATATATATATATATATATATATATATATATATATATATATATATATATACACACGCACACAAACACACTGCAAATAAATATATATATATTATATATATATACATATACACACACACACACACATATATATATTTTTTTAATATATAGATAGATTTAGATATAGATATGGATGTATATCCATTTTTCAAAAATTCACTGTATCAAAAGACAACTGATTGAACACAGCTTGTCGATCAGAAGCCTATTGAAAATAAAACAAAACAAAAAAAATACATTGTTTCTCACAGCCCCTGCTAATTATATATGCTAAGTCAGATATCAGACTACAGTGGAGTAAGGGCAAATTTCCCAATCTGCACTGTATCAAGATCTTGCACAAAACAAAAGTCAATATGTTCGATCAGTGTGCCAGCTTTTTTAATATTCGACAATTGAAATGTTTGACCAGATGTCAGTAACCCATAAATACACACACACATGCACGCACACACATGTAGTGATTATAATGTCTGTTATGGACTTATTTTATTTTTATTTCTTTGTTAACTGTGGCAGTAGTCTGGTCTATAAAGGATCTGTTTCATCCAGAGCACAGGTTAGGCTACAAAGATGAAGTAATAGAATAATTAGTAAAGCATACTGTTAACATATATATAAATATTTGTTTATAGAGAGCATATTGGAATGCTATATATATAGCGACTGATTCCAAAAGACTTGTTCTCAGGGTTGGTGACTGCTCCAATGTAAGCCTAAGAGCAGATCTTTTAAAGTTTTTCTTATTGTTTTTAAAAATCCTATAACATTCTTATCTTTTGCCATATACCCAAGTCTTGGCTGAAAAAGATCACCTTTGTCAACTCTTTTTGTTTAGTTATCTGATGGATGAAAGAATAAATAAATAGATATATTAAAACTGTGAACTTTAACACCAAAAATATCAGTGCCTAGTTAAGTATACGCGCTCAGGAAATGATTCTGCCATCAATGGAAACTAGATGTCTAACTGGAGGGATGCAGTTTTCTGCAAGGAAGTGGGATACATCTGTCGGACACAATACCCTCAATGAGAAATATAAAGGCTATTTAACTCAGTAACAGATCTGATCTGTGCAATGTCACACCTTCTAGCAGCCCACATACATCTTTTCATCCTAGACTGTTTTAATAAAATAATAATAAAAAAAAGCCAAACAAATGTAAATATTTGTGAAAAAATAATTGCTATCAAAAAGGCATAAACTGCACTATCATCAGAAGTTCTTCTTTACAGTGATAACAGTGCATTCACACTCTTTACATCAGTGCTGTGATATATCATAGTGCATGCAAACGCAGATTTATTTTACTTTCCTCTAAAGTTTTCACAAACAACTTTTCATATTTTGGATAATATACAACCTAGACATATCGTGTCTGATTACGTTTCCTCAGTTAGACTTCTGTTTTACACAACAGCAAGGAATTCATTTCTGAGTCATTATTTATTGATATTGTATATTCATAAAAATATGAAAAAATGTATGTATTTCTATAATTAATATACATATCATTGAATATCTCTCAAGATATACAGCAGTACAAATATCAGTAGCGGAAGTTTCACCAGATGTCCTGCAATAGTTTGTAATTTGCTTGTTTTGGGAAATTTGTTTTTGAAAAATGTATGTGCATAATCTCATAGATATGAGCAAACACCTAGCAATGTCTCATTTATTATGATATATATATTGTATATGGATAGTAGTTATATATATTTTGTCTCCCTACATGACATATCACACTATCCAGCTCTATAACATAAACTTATTTGTTTTATGAAAATATGAACAGAAAGTGACAGTGATTTAATTTCTCCATGGCATGGCACACTATATGAATAATTTTAGTGCTGTTTTATTAAATTTTTCCCTTTCCTATATTGCCCATTAATAGATTCATATGTTCATCTGGTAAGTCACTTAGTTAAGGAAGATATCTCCCAGAAATGTTAAGACACCATAAGGAATTATATGTGTTAATGTTAAAAATAAGCACAGAAAAGGTGCTATAGGAATGAATGAGTTGGTTGACCAGTAAGGGTAACAAGAAAGGCAGTGACAGAATGCTGCAGGGAAAAATATCTGCTGGTCCTCTCAGTACAAACAGTAACCATAAAGGGGCTTTAAACTGCAATATTTCAAAAGCATATAAAGCAGAGAATATCAGCATGAAAATTACTCAAAAAAGAAGAAAAAAATGTACTGAGTAAGAAAGGAAAAAGGTCCTCAGTAAAGAAGGTCATGTGGGACAGTGCTTTCATCTTAAAAAAATCCAGTAATAAACTATGGAAAAAAGCAAAAACTGGAATGGTTCTTTCATTGTTATTTCATCAAGGTCCTGGGGAATTTATGCATTTGTACAAGTCTATTGTGGATTTATTTTTCCATTCGTGAATCTCTTGGTGTACTACAGTTGTTTTATCTGAACACGGATGATTATCTCAATCTGCCAGGTACTGCTTTATATTGTGCCTTGATTTAATCCCTATTTACAACCACAAACTATTTGGTTTACTGTGGCTTCATTCGGATGGGACTCTGTGGCGGTTATGGTTTATGTATGATCTTAATATTCGTTACTTTTTGGATTACGCAGTGACCTAACAGGGATAAGCCGAGCAGTTCACAGGCTGGACTATTTTTGGTCAGTTATGTCTGTACTTTTTAAACAGATTCGTTTTCTAAACAAAGATCGTTTTTTCAGCATTTTTTCACCAACTGTGAGTTTTTTTTTCTCCTGGGGCACAGTTAAATGATTCATCACCTGAACTCTGAACTGATATCATCGGGTTTTGGATTTTTTGATCATCTGTTTTGAATGTGCTACTTTTGTGTGTTATATGTGTTTAATATATTGTTTAAATTTGGATACTTTTTTGTACTGCATTAGATAATATTCTAGTATGACATTTCGGACACCATGTTTGTTAACATGACGATCATTTAGATAACATGGTTTTAGAGCTAATGGGTATGAGTACTGTTCAATCGAACCTTTGTGGACCAGTCTAACAGTCATTTAAACATTGTTAGCTAGTATAATTATACTTTTAATAGCGTTAATTCACCAGTGAACTTTTTTCAAATAACGATGAACTATATGAATAATTCATGTGTATTATTGACCTGTTCTGAGGTGGAATATACGGACTGTTATTCCAAGTTGGAATATACATTTTTGGATTCCGTTTTTTCAAAGACAGTTTTCCCTATTGAATATGGTTCATGCTTAACAAGCTTTTGGTCAGTGTAGGGATATATATACCATACTGATTATACTTTAGTTATTCTGTATGTTGGGTTCTGTACAGCAGTAGGCTTTACTAACCGCATAATATTTTTGTCTGTTTATTTTGGCATATTGTTTAGGACATTCACATCGGGCTAATATTACAATAAGTTATAAGCCCTAAGTCTTTTTGAGTAATATATAACTATATAGGGCTTTTGGAACATTACTCTTGCACTTATTGTAAGGATTTCATTCCACATATTTGGCACCTATATACCCAAGTTGGATTTAGTTCCAGGAACCCAATCAACATATATTACCTATATTTCTACCCCTTTTGTGAACTTGGTGGATACCTTTGTTGGCAAGTTTTGTACCTTTTATCACAGTAGTGATTTATAATTGTTGGAATACGCATTGCCCTGGTGCAGCTTTTATATTGTTTTTATATTACATTTAGTTTGGCTTCTGCTCAGGGCTTAGCATGGCCTGTTGATTTTCATCCTTTACTATCTACAGTAACTACCAAATAATTTCAGGAGGTGGACATAGCACTGCTTGATTAAATGTGGAATAAGAACAATATATGCAGGGGCTATTATAGTCCACTTTGACTGTTGCCTTATATTTAAGGCCTTACTGTTGACATTCATTGGGCCTTACCAAGGGTTAATATTGCTCCCATATTTTTGAGTATCTATAGACAATTTTGGGTGCTTAACACTGCTAACTATGCCCTTTTGAATTATAGATGGAATAATCGTAATCACTGCAGGAGCCACTACATGTTGTTTGGATTTTTTGATCTATTGTGGACAACTGGATATATATGAATATCTGTTGGGCTTTAGCAGGGGTTAATATTGCTCCCATATTCTAGAATATATATATATATATATATATATATATATATATATATATATATATATATATATATATATATATATATATATATATATATATATATATATATATATATATATATATATATATATATATATATACAGTTTTTGGGTGCTTAACACTACTAACAACGCCATTTTTTGTGACCATCACTATATACCATATTCCTGATTGCCCATAATAGTGTACTTTATTACCAATTGGATTGCCATTTAGCTGATCAAGGGCAATATCTTATACCAACAATACTTTCTAATAAAAATATAATTTAGACATATTGACCAAGAATGGATTTATCCAGTTTACTCAAAGGGCTTCACTCAGACAGGGATGATCTAGCAATTTTTGGTTTAAATAACACACTGAATATCTCCAATGGGACCATGCACTCCAACAGTTTGTGAAATATAATTTCACAAACTCAGTAAGAGTATGAGGGCCCTACGGGTCAATATTTGGCATGCCAAGTTATTTAAGGCTTACATTACCAAGGACATTTCCCCCAGGGGCTTCAGGGTGTGAATTCAACCATTAGTCCCAGAGGCTAACCCCACCCTTTTACAACAATGGGCAGAAGTACAACATAAGGCATCTATGGAGCTTGTCAGAACATTAGCTTTATACTATGACAGAACCATAGACAAGAATATTTCTGAGATCACAACCATGTGTAATGACATCACCCAATTTGAAAGTGATGGATGTAGTCAATGTCTGAGGAAATTGAGCGCCAGGATCTCTTATTGTTGGAGCAGCAATTAAAGGAGAAAAAGACTAGAAAGTTCCACAGGGATGTCTCAGATCATGAGGCAGGTCACCCATCCATAGGGATGTCTCAGATCATGAGGCAGGTCACCCATATGCAAACGGCAAACATGTTAGAATTGAACCCTCCAACAAGAAAGTTACCAAAAGAAAGAGGCCATGATCAATTCTTAAAAAAATCTACGGCCTCCAGTGGCGAGGGATCAGGGGAAGAATCTTCCTCTGGTTTGGAGTCCTATGCACAGAATGTCACAGATTCACCTACAGCCAAAAAAAGTAATATGACTGCCCCTTTAGGGTCAAATCAAAGCGGAGGGCAGGAAACACAGGGCCAGAAAGCATGGAACAACTACTCAGGTTAATGGTAAAGAAGCTAGTTACGAAAATAAAATTGCCAAAGATTCCAAAGACAACCACAAGACATTCTCTATAGTTATGTCAAGAATCTAAATGGCAATGCTCAGATCTGCTCTGAGTTACAACAGAATGGCATTAAATATACTGATCCCAAGGATATTGCCAGTATCCTGGCAGATCGATTTAGTGCCAACTTCACCCCACTCTCACCCCCTAAAGGGCCCATCTCAGTACCAAAAGATTGCCAAATTCCGATAATCACGGCCACACAGGTAGAAACCACACTCTCCAAAGCTAAGAATACAGCATCCATGGGACCAGATGATAATCACGGCCACACAAGTAGAAACCACACTCTCCAAAACTAAGAATACAGCATCCATGGGACCAGATGACATCCCAGGCTGTGTACTACATGAACTACAAAATGAACTGGCACCTCACCTAAGTGTCATGTTTAATCATAGCCTCACCTGAGGCTTCGTGCCCACTGAGTGGTGCACAGCTACAGTTATCCCACTCCACAAGGGAGGATCCACCTTGGATCCTGGGGACTACCGTCCCATCAGTCTGACAAGCCTGATTTGCAAGGGCATGGAACGCATTATCATGGAACTTATAAACAAAGACATTGGCAACCTTCAAACACTGGACCCCACCCAGTTTGGGTTTGTGAAGGGCCGATCTTGTCTCCTGAATCTGATTGACTTCTTCAAATCAGTCTCCAGAGCTGTGGATGAGGGTAAGGTAGTCCACACAATCTATCTGGACCTCGCCAAGGCCTTTAACACCATCCCCCACTCTGGAATCATAGATAAACTTACTAAGCTGGGCATAAATCCCTACATCACTCAATGGGTTGCTAACTGGCTTACTGACAGAACCCAGACAGTAAAAGTACCCGACTCCAAATCCAGCTCCAGACAAGTGACAAGTGGAGTACCTCAGGGTTCAGTCCTGGGACCACTCTTGTTTGGCATCTACTTCTCTGAAGTACAGGCCAACACTAAGGGACTCTGGCTAACAAAGTTTGCAGATGACTGCAAACTGGGAGCCATTATTGAATCCCCAAATGATGTGGATATTCTACAAAAGGGCCTTACAGAAACAGATGCCTGGTGCCAGAGCCATGGGCTCAAGCTTAATGCCAAGAAATGTATAGTTATTCCCTTTGGAAAAAACATGTACCCATGAATTACCACACAGGTGGCAGGACACTAAACATCGAAAGTGTGATGAGAGACTTAGGGACACAGGTGGACAGTGGTCTCACTTTCGATAACCACATTGCCACAACAGTCAGGAAATCCTTCTATGTGGCACACCTCATCACTAAGGGCTTTTCATCCAGAAAAAAGGAGGTCATTGTCCCACTGTACTCATCCCTCATTAGACCCATTATAGAGTATAATGCCCCATTTGGTATGTACCTCACAAGACATCTGCAACAGCTGGAAAGGCCACAGAAATACCTCACTAAAAGAATCACAGTCCTAAACCAGATGCCATATACTGACCATCTAAAAAAACTCCAGCTATACTCTGTGGCATATCGTCTACTCAGAGGTGATCTCTGCTTAAAATAGAAGGCCATGTCAAATCCTGAGCTGTTGGACATGCTCCACTTAAAGAAATCCCAATCCCTCAGAGCCACACGCCCCAGGGATCTAAACCTTGTCATCACAATGAACAAAACATGCTGGAGGGATAGGTTCCTGACCCAGAGACTCCCCATACTCTGGAATAGACTGCCCATACATATCAAGCAGAGCGCCTCATTGGCCCTCTTCAAAAGGAACCTTGATGATTGGATGGGAGATAGGAAATTCACCCCGGGGATCATGTCAGTCACCCTGCTAGACAGGGGCCTGGAGAAGTAAATATTGTGGGAAGAAATATCCAGGGAATTGTTATGGCTAGGCTTGCATAGGCCCTAGGGCCAATAGCCTAGTACCAACCTATGAACCTAGTATTGAATAATGTAGTACATATTTCCTCTGTTGATCTTTCACCCTCTCATGTCAAACTACTAAATAAAGGACTGAATTTTATACCTGGGTTCTTTGTGCCTGAAGATACCTTTGCACAGGATGTATCATCCTTTTGTAGATGTCTTAACTTGAAACTCTTTTTCCATACAGCATCTGACTCACAACCACAGTCTGGATTTAAATATCACAAGTCTAGCTTTAATCCACCCATACATCCCACTGTTCTCATGTTCCAAAATTCAATCCTCAAAGATCTACACTTTAATTCTATGGAACATCAGATAAAATCTGATAATCTATCTAAGCATGAGCTGGACATGGTCCAGGAATTGAGCAAGAATCAAGAAATAGTCATTTTGCCAGCATTCAAAGGTGGTGCCATTGTGATACAAAACATGACACAATACAAAGAGGAAACCATGCGACAAAACATGACACAATACAAAGAGGAAACCATGCGACAACTCTTGAACAAACGGTACTATAAACATATGGTATGTGATCCTGCCAGTGGTTTTAAGAAACAGATCGATGGTTTCCTTCATCTTGCCAGGGAAGAGGGCATTATTAAAGATGATATATTACATCACCTAATGGTTAGGGATCCCTTTAGTCAGTACATCTATTTTTTACCTAAAATTCACAAAAATATGCAAAATCCACCAGGGAGACCAATCATTTATGGTAGAGGCTCCATCACGGAACCCCTCTCCCAATTTTTGACACTACACCTCAAGCTCTTACTTACAAATGTAAGAGCCAGACTACAAGATACCACCGAATTCTTGAGGATCATTTCAGACATGCAGTTGGAGGCTGGGTGGCTTATGTGTACTTTGGATGTTTCTGCATTGTACACTAGTATCCCTCATTGGGCAGGCTCGGACGCTCTTGAGTATTGGCTATCAAAGACCAAACTATATCCGCCGGGTTTTAATACATTTCTGGTTTGCCTAACAGAACATATTTTGACCAAGAATGTGTTTTACTTTCAGGAATCATGTTATCTACAGTTGAACGGTACTGCCATGGGAGCCTCCTTTGCCCCATATATGCCGATCTCTTCATGGCCTGTATCGAAGAACAACTCATTTATGATCAAGCCCATAACATCTGTTTGGAAGAGATTGACATATGGTTGGTATGGAGATCTGATAGTATTTACCTTCAGGAATTTGTTGAATACCTCAATCATACCAAGTGGGGGGGATTGAGTTTATGGTCTCTCTTGATACCAATAATATTACATTTCTTGATGTAATGGTAACACGAAATACTGACCATACCCTTTCTACTGAAGTTTATAGAAAACATCCCCAATTCAACTCCTTACTCCATGCCACCAGTTTTCATCCATCTCACATATGCAGAAACATTCCAAAGTCACCATTTCTAACAATCAGAAGGATATGTTCAGGTGACAATACCCATCACATATATAAGAAAGATCTTCTTGAGAGATTCCAGCAGAGAGGCTATAAAACAGGGGATATATATCGAGCCAAACATTGGGCATATGAACATGACAGGTCTGTGTTATTACAATACAAGGACAAATTGGCTAAGAAGAACTCACCCATAAGACTTATTACAACATATGGGAGGAATACATATGTTCTTACTAACATTGTACGTAGACATTGGAATATTCTTCTAGCCGATACTCGGCTGAGGGACATTATAGATGAGACGTGTCACTTTTCTTTCAGAAGAGGAAAAATTTGGGCTCATATAAGAGTCATTATAAACGTATACGTACTTCAGACACATGTTCCATACAAACAACCATAGAGGGCAGGGCTCTACAAGGCTGTTTTCCATGTGGCCACTGTACACACTGTAAAAGTATTTTCAAAACTAAGGAGTTTTCCAGCAGGAACAGTGGCAAAATATTCAATATTACTTTTTTTGCCAATTGCCAGTCAGAATGGTTAATTTACATGGCTACATGCAGTTGCTCTGCCTTTTATGTCGGCCAAACCTCAAGACCATTTAAGTTCAGAATTTTGGAGCATCTAAGCGATATCAAGACCAAGAGAATCAGTAATGCATTATATGAACACATGGAGAAACACCCTAATGCCAATTTTCACTTTACCATTATAGATAAAACACAGGGCAACATAGGTTCATAGGTAGGTACTAGGCTATTGGCCCTAGGGTCTATATAAGCCTAGCCAAACAGTACCCTGGCTTCTGCCACCCAAGAAAATTATTTTCCCATGCCCCTGTCAAGCAGAGCCACAGAAGTGATCCCCGGGGTGAATTTCCCATCTCCCATCCAATCATGAAGATTTTTCTTGAAGAGTGCTAATGAGGAGCTTTGTTTGATATAGATAGGTAGTTTGTTCCAGAGTATGGGAAGTCTCTGAGACAGGAATCTATCCCTCCAGCATGTTCTGTTTATTGTAGTGACAAGGTTTAGGTCCCTAGAGCGTGTAGCTCGGAGGAATTGGGATTTCTTTACGTAGAGCATATCCAACAGCTCTGGGTTTGACATAGCTTTGTATGTTAGGCAGAGATCGCCTCTGAGTAGGCGATATGTGACAGAGTAAAGCTGGAGTTTTTTGAGACATTAATAATAAATCAGGCTGGCATCAACTACTTAATAACAAAGAGAAAAAATGGATTGTTAAACTAGGGGCATTATTCCCTCTAGGACTCAATGAATATCTCTAATGCTTTTATGTAAGTGTAATTTCCTTAATTAACCTCCAAGTGGACCAACTACTATTTAAGGGGAATGTCTGTTTTGAAGCATTGATACACTGATGAAGGCTTAATAACTATTTAGCCGAAACTGCTCTGCTTGTTCTCCTTATTGTATTACAATACATCTTATTGTCGCTGTACTGCTGGCTCTTGTTTTTTTGAAGTGAAAAAAGCAGAAAGTCAATGCACTTGTTATACTGCTATCAATAAAGTAAGATGTGTATTATGTGCTGTTTTTAGGATTAAATGGGAATATTTACATGTTGTTGTGGTGGTGCTGATCCAGTTAACTGTTTAATTCATACCTGTATGGATTCTGTGATAACAAGTACAAAATCAGCATAATTTGAATGGAAATAAGGCAAACATTATTCATAAAATAATGTACAGGGCAAGCATATGACTTTTTAGCACCTGACATTGTAAAAAAGAAACAGACTATTCCACCAAACCTGCACTATGATTTCCTAAAATATTAATGCAAAGTCTTTAGTAGCCTCCCACAAGTCAGTTCTTGGACAGCACCACAAACATGACATTACTTTAAATAGGTAAGAAAAGAGGAAATAATTACAGTTTTACCCGCTTTAATAAATGTGAAGTTGCAGTTCATTTTTTTTAACTCAAAGCATGCATAAGAGAAGACGGAACATCCCAGGGAAGCCTTTATAGGTATCTTTTGGTGCTGTTACTACTTTCAATAGGCAGTACCAAACCTTCCTTCATCTAAAGACTTTATTGTTGCCTTTTCTGTTGAAGATAAAGGGTGATTTGTCCTAAGGCCTGTCCCCTTTTTCAGAAACAGGGAAAAGCTAGCGATTTAGACCAGTTCAGCTGTTTACTAACGCAACTAAAATGATCTCATGGGAACTGATTTTTCAGCTATATTCCAAATGTCGAACTCTGTGATTTGAGGAACAATGATCAGTGGATCACTTGCTTTATGCTTTTGCCAGAGCTACAGAGTCATAAAACACTTAGAAGATAAGCATGTAGTAATTTTTTTTTTTGTGTAACACAAACAAATGTCAAAAAGGTGATTTTACACTGTTTTCTATTTCTGGCCATGACTTGTTATTGTTGTTGTTGTTGAATATGCTTATTCAGCAGTTTTATTACTGGGTTAGGATACATACTAAGAAAGTAATATGCTTATTAAATAGTTTTGCCACTTAAAATATTATCCTCATGAGTAATATAGTCATTCTTTTAGACTGTGTAATATCTAATGATGCAAACTCCTCTTAGTGTGAGATACAAAGATCTTGGAGTTTGTATGTACATAGTAGGGATAAGGAAAAACAGTCCCCCATATGTGGGGGCATATGAAGGTAAGCTCCTGAAAATATGCTTTAAGATTGCAATAATTAGCTTTGTTTTGCTGTTTGTTTAAATTTACAATTTCATATTCTATTTGTGCTTTTCAGTTTGATTGAGGTAATCTACCATTATACTAATTTAACGTGCTTGAGCTAAACCTGGAAGATATCTTCAGGCTGCCTTCTAGAAGCTTCAGATCTGTTTTCATCGAGTTCATCTGTTTATTCTTAGAAAGATGACCTAATCATAAATCCTTATCTCAGATGTGGCCTTATCAGATGAAACCCTCTTATGCTATAAACAAAATTTATACCACACTTACAATAAAACTGATACAGCAATAAGGCAAATTTTGAATAGCTTCTTCAATATGCTCCACTTTATCCCAGCCTATCCTAAAATCCAGTAACTTACTCAGACACCTTAATGAAATGAACTTGTGTTTCTGCCTGTCCACATCCAATGTGCTCACATCTTCTCTTATATAATTATTTGAGCTTGTGACTTTCCTTGAGTCAGCATATCCAGAAAGTACTTATGCTAGGTCTTATTTCTCATCAAGAAGCCTTCAGTAAGTCATTTGGAGTATGTACTCTTATTGTCACCTATACCATAGTCAGCCAAGATGGAGCAGCGGTGAGTGTTGTCACCTCACAGCAAGAGGTTCTCCAGTTCGATTCTCGGCTGGAGTACCTTCTGTGCAGAGTCTACATGTCCTCCCTGTGGTCGAGTGAGTTTTAAAGACATGCAGGTAGGTTTGTAACTCGGCACCCTAAAAACTCCACTGCCAATCAATCTATGGGTCGGTGATCCGCTGTGGTGACCCCTAACCGGGAAAAGCTGAAAGACATTGCTTACCGCATGCTGCACTCTTTCTCCTCCTTTGTATTGCATCACTGCCTGTTACTATCCTTCCATAGCCTTCATATCAGTCCAATCCCTTCCCATATTTCATTGATTCAGAATCCTTCATATAACAACCTTTTAATTCCCTTTAAGTTCTACCTGCTATAGCCATATCTTGTAATCTCTGAAATTAAATATCTTTTAATTTGTCCCATTGCCTGGAAAACATTCTTCTGTAATGTTCCAAAGAAGTAAACAAGTCAGAAAATTTGTCCATCTGTCATACGTAAAGCCAACCAGTGTCAAACAATCATGTTGCTTTCCAGTCATAACAAGGTTTGGAGTGATAGATTAATTGAAACTGTAGACTCTACAATTCTACTAACACAGTGTAAGTAGAAGTTGCAGGAATTAACAGTGACAGAGTTTAGCATTAAATAATGGTGGCATGTAGGTTGTGCAGAATTTATCCACAGATGCTAGAGTTAAGACCACAAGGGTGAACATTGTGGTTGTTCATTGTCTTTTCCTATTGAGTAAATTTCTTTTTTTATATACTACTGAAGTGTTTTTGTCAGTAAGAATTAAATATTAGATAAGAATGAAAACATTTATCATCATTTTTTCTGTCATAACACATGTATTAGTTTGATGAACTGTTGTTGAGGTATTATGAGCAGTATAGGAAAACTGTTTTCATTTTATAATGAGTGTTATCTTTTTGGGGAATCTACATGTCTTAATTTTTATTATATGTTTTGTGGTTTTCTCTTTTGTTTACCTTTATTATGATTCTGATGAAAATTATGTAAAGGCCTCTTATTTTTATGCAACTGTGATCTAATATTATATCAGATATATAGATTGTTGATAACTGTATATTTTTATTACCAATATAGCTAGTTGCGTAGCACTTCACTAGTCTGTCTGAAAACATACTGTCTGTAGTCTGTTACACACTTTATCATGATTCACCACCACCACCACAAATGTTATACAACCATCGATGTTTTGTTTGTGAGCTGAAATTACAGCATCCCAGAGCAAAGCTACATTGCTCCTAACAGGTCTTCCTCCATCTGAACTGGCCTGCATTAATCTCATGTCCATTTATCAGAAAGCTGTTTTAACTTTGACTCCATATTTTAAGGCTGTTAATGGACTTATCCTTTATGGCTTCAGTATGCTGATGCTGAGGTCTTTGTTTTTTAGGATAAATCCTATAATCCCACCACTAGTCTTTCATACTTCCTCTGTTTGCCTATGAGCTGTCAGAGAACTGTTTCTGGCTCACTGTTTACTGAAAAATGAAATATCAAAAATGGTAAAAGAAAAACATACAAAAGCACAAAAAATAGTATTATTGTTGTGTTTTTTTTTTTTTTGAAGGGGGGCAGAACTCCCTCACCAGTAAAATATATTTATATCAACTCCATGGCTACGCCACAGTGATGAAAAGAGGAAAATGTAAAAAGCATACGTAATGCAACACTTTGTGCCGAAACTTACTGTAATGTAAAATATTTGAAAAAAGGAAACATCATCCAAAAACCCAGTGAGGACTCATATGATAGCACATTTTCTCATTGTACATTAATTCCTAAAATCTTTACTGAATCTTTTCCAGTCTTACTAAAGATTTACAGCTCCACCCAAAAAACAAAATCAGCATTTACATTTAGAATGCCTAAGTAGATGATGATGCCTATGAACTTATCCTGAAGCTTTTGCAGTTTTTTTTTTTTGGTACCCTGTGCATCACATAGGTAGTTTCACTGCTACCCAAAATTTAGACATTCCTGACTTTTATTTTTTAATCTGGTCTAGAAGCCTAAGAGTTGGTGAAGGAGTCAATGTGGACTCAAACTCCCGCCAGTGATTTCACCTGATAAGGAGCTGGCTGTTTTACAGATTTAAGAAAAATTAAAGTAATGATGGTCTGTCAGGCATGCTTGACCATCTCATTACCACAAACCATGCTGATGACAGCAGTGCTCTTGCTGCAGCATAAAATAGTGGTTTGACTGATGTAATGAATATGATGGCTCAAACTTGTATATACCCACGGTCTACTGATGAGTTGTGGATTTGCCTCGAGCTCCAAACGATGAAGAAAGCTGAATGAAGGCTGTAAGGCCACTGGCAAGGGACATGCCTGCCCAAGGACCAATTTAATCTGGACTGGGAAGATCAGATGTAGTCTGTCTCAAATAAAATCTTTGGAGATGTAAATAATGTTGTAGCAAATAGATTTTATTTCTGAAGGGGATAGCAGCTTACTAATAATTAATAAATACAAATCTCATATGACAGCCTACAGGCTGACTTTTTTAATAACAGCTTACTAAGAATTACAAAATAAAAACCTGACATGGCAGCCTACAGGCTGACTTTTTTAATAACAGCTTACTAGGAATTACAAAATACAAATATGATATGGCAGTCTACAGACTAACCTTTTACACATAAAGTACAGAATCAGCAATTCCTCAGCTTAGGTGGTACTTTTTGGAATATCCTTCAATTACAGTTAGCGGATTGTTAGGTCATGCAATAATCTCTTTTCATCATCTAAATGACAATTACTGTCTTGGAAGGTATCTCATTTCATGACAGTTAATTTTTATGTTTCTGCATTCAGTAATTTTCCTTCATAACTGACAGCACTGTATTTGTACAGAACAAGGTCATAGTACAATGGTGATCTGCCTGTCTCTACATGTTTATAACTGCATCTCTAGTCATGCAGTTTCTGTCACTATGTTTTGCTTATCTCACAGCTTTACCCTTAACTTGCCAGCATGATGTCTGAAATAATGTAATAGAACTGAAATATATTTCTGTCCCAGCTTGTTTAGAAGCAGTGTCTAAAATAATTCTACTTGCAGTAATCCATTCCAACACTTGTGCTTTAGTACCTCACTCCTAACATGGGCATTGTAGTATACCATACCAGTAATTTAATGTACAATAAAAATAAAAAACAATGACATACAGTATGCAATCTTAAAAACAAGTCTTTTGTAAGAAGGCAACTTGTTTGTCCAGCTAGATTGCTGCTACAACTAATTTCCTAACAATTGTTTTCCGAATAGTATATAGGTTGTACAGTCCACCTGCCCTACTGCTCAGAAACTATATCTAAGTCTCAGTGTAAGGATGCAAGATGCTTATATGTGGGATATGATTACCAAAATTATGATGTTTGTGCAGCAGATGAGAGCTGCAATGAATTTTCACTTGAGATGATGATGCTGAGATGAATGTTGTTGCATTCATTATGAAGTGATCATAATTTCATCTTTGCATGTTACTTACTGTGGCTTGATCCAGGCCTGGCTCAGATAATGAAATCTTGTTAACATGTAGTCAGACCATCTAGCTATCATATTGTCTGCTCATCCTTGAGGGAGGACGTCCAGACAATTTTAGAAAGGGTTTAACTGCACCTGTCATCAAAAAGACTATTTGAATCTGGATTACCTGGAGATTTAACCCATTTCAAGCTATTCTCTTTCATTATAATTTTATACTTGAATTCCTATTTATTTTCTGTATTCTAATTAGCCATGCTTCCTCCCAGAGTTACTGATTTTAAAGTTATGTGTTGCAGGAAGATCTTTGATTTTCTCATCAGTTTTATTGAATATTTTTGTCAGTTGTATCCTTAAGGCCCCTTTCTTATTAAACATAAATAAAGTGGTTCAAATTTCTCTTGTATCTCATCACAGTTATCTAAACATCTTCCATTCCCTACTCTAGTAACCACTGTATTTTCTTTATTAAAAATTATTTTATTTTTATTTTATTTTTATTTTACATTTGTTGACTGGGCTAGTCTAACTGGATATTTGTCCATTTTCAGTAGAGGCCCGGGGAGAAAAGCTCCAGCATGCACAGTAAAACAAAGTTAACAACTTATAAGAAAGACATGTAAGAAAAAAAACAGTACATTGGTAGCATTGGTTAAAATAAATAATATAGTAATAAAATTATAGGATAGACATTATGCTAAAAGTTAAACTAAGTAAAACAAAACAGGTATTGCACAACAGAGTAAAGTATTTATAATCTATCCTCTTACTATGAAAAAAAAGTAACAAGATTTAGAGGCCTAGGTTGGAGGCCTAAGTTAGGGGAGTGGGGAAAGGGGTAAGAGTAGGAGGGAAAAAGATTTTAGTCTGGGTTAGCACAAGGACAAAGCCACTGAGTTTTAAGATGTTCTTTAATATATTTTTTAAATAGAGAAGTAGAAGCTAGGTTAGAAAGTTCAGGAGGGAGCCGATTCCAGTTTTTACCTATAGTGTTTGAGAACAGTGAGTCGCCAGCTTTGTTGTTCGATTTAATCAAGGAGACCAGGAGTTTATTAGCAGAACGTAGTGTAGCTAGATGTTTATAAGGTGAAATCAGATTAGTGAGGATAGGGGTATCATTGGGGTGGTATAGGATCTTTTGAGTGATAAGTAACTGTTGACAGAGTATGTGGTTATGCAATTCTAGCCATCCTAGTTGTTTGAGGTTAAAACAGTGGTGAGTTTTGAAGGGAGTGCATGTAATGAATCTAGCTATGCTATTGTAACAGGTAGAAAGTTTGATGATGTTGTTTTTTGATAGTTTAGTATATATAGCAGAGGCATAGAAAAGGGTAGAGATGAGGTGTGTCTGGGCAATGGTTTTCCTGGCTGAGGGGGTAAGGAAGGGTTTAATTCTATAGAGAGTACCAAGTTTTTTGTTAACAGAATTTATGGTGGCGTTAATATGGTCATCATAATTAAGATGATTGTCAATTGTAACACCTAGTAGGCGGGTGGTAGTATCTGGGGTTATGTTGGTAGCATTGTTAGAGGTTATGGTGAAGAATGGTGTGGATGATTTATGAGTTGGAGTAAAGAGTAGTAGTTTTGTTTTTTTGGGATTAAGGAGGAGGCAATGTTGCATAAACCATTTTTCAACATTTTGGAAAACAGTTTGGGTGAGGGACTGGAGGGAGGCTACGTTCTTAACAGTACAGATTAAGGTAGAGTCATCTGCATATTGAATGCAGGTGGCTTGAGGTATGTTCAAGTGTAGGTCATTAATAAATAAGGAAAAAAGAAGGGGACCTAAGATTGAGCCTTGCGGGACTCCAATATTCACTGGGAGTAATGAAGACAGATTGTTATTCCAAAGTACTGCTTGCTGTCTGTTTTGAAGATAACACTTAAACCATTGTAATGCTAGTGGATCAAGAGAATGGTACTTTAGTTTGTCTAGAAGTAAGTTATGGTTAACCATATCAAAGGCTTTTGATAAGTCTATAAATAGTGCAGAGGAAAAGGAGGAATTGTTACGATTTTTATTTATAGAGTCAGTGAAGGATAGAAGGGCAGTTGTTGTGCTGTGGAATGGTCTGAAGCCATGTTGACTGTTGGCTAATAAGTTGTTTTGTAGTAGGTGGTTGAGTAGTTGTTTGTGAATACATTTTTCCATTATCTTAGCTAATGGGGAGAGTAAGGCAATAGGGCGAAAGTTAGAAAGCTCAATAGAAGATCCACCTTTATGTAGAGGGATTATGTGAGATACTTTCCATATGGTAGGGATTTTGCCTTCAGAGATAGTCCTGTTAATAAGTATAGATATGGGGTAGCCTATAGCATTTGCAGCAATTTGTAGGTATTCAGATGGGAGTCGGTCGGCAGATGGGGTGCAAGGTTTCAGTTTCTTAAGTAGCTTATGGATAAGAGATGTAGGAACAGGTTGTATATGAAAGGTATGAGATGAAGTTTTGGAGGTATTTGGTGGGGAAGCAGTAGAAGGAGGTAAAGAGTTGGCTAGGGTTTGGATGGCTTCTGTAAAATATTTATTAAAGGCATCAGGGATCTGGTTGAAATTATTGTGGTTGAAGCCTAATGGGGCAGGAGTAGTCAAATGTCCTGGATGAAGAAGTTTGTTTATCCCTGACCAGAATTTTTGTGGAGTTTGTTGACTGGTTTGTTGGAGGTGGAGGTGAAGATAGAAGTCTTTTTTGTCTCTAAGAGTATCTTTCTTGGTGGCATTTCTTAACTGTTTAAAGAGGAGGTGATCAGATGGACATTTGGTAGCTCTCCATTTAGCCCATATTTTGTTTCTAAGGATCATTTTTTGCTTAGTTTGTTTTGTTAGCCATGGGGCAGATTTGGTTCTTATCCTAGTAGAGCGATAAGGTGCATGATACTCTAGGATTTGAAGAAAGTTAGTGTTGAAGTAGGTCACAGCCTCATCAAGTTCAAGATGGGTCAGTGGTGACCAGTCACATGCTTGCAATTCATTCAGGAAACTATCAGGATTAAATAATTTTTTTGAGCGGGAAGTTTTGAGTTTATGAGTAGTTGGGATATGAGATCTTTGTCTAGTAATGTAAGTAAGCATATGGTCACTAATGTTATCAGGAAGGGTTCCTGGAGTATAATTGCTGGGGTGGTTATTAACAAGGATCCAGTCAAGAGTAGATTCTTTCCTGTTAGGTTTGTGGATTCTAGTCGGAGTGGTTATTAATTGAGAGAATCCATAGAGATTTATGTGGTTAGTAGGGTTCTGGGAAGTACAGGTTAACCAGTCTATGTTGAAGTCACCAAGCACAATGGTTTCCTGGGGTAGTTCATTAGAGAGGAAATTAAGTAAGTTTTCAAGAGTATTAGTATTGTTTCCAGGGGGAAGATACATACAAATTAGGTAGATATATTTGGTGTTGTTAATTTGGAGTTTAGCAGACAATATTTCAGATTTGGTGTCTAGTGATGGAAGCTCATTATAGAGGGTAACTTGGAGATTAGATTTATAGATAATGGCTATACCCCCGCCTTTTTGGTTTTATGTCACATCTAAGTATGTTATAGCCAGGAGGGGTAATTTCCTGGTCTTGAGTAGAAGGTTTTAGCCAGGTTTCTGTAAGACATAGAATATCAAATGAGTGCAAGTCCAGGAGTGCATGCAAGTGGTGTATTTTCTTGTTTATACTTCTAATATTAAGGTGAGCTATCAGAAGGGAGTTTGGTGCTTTAGTTAATGAAGAAGGTTTAGGTAAAGGTACATTATCATGGTTATTCTTATTGTTAGTATTGGGACCAGGGTTTGGATGAATATCCCCGTGTAGGAGGAGGTAATGCTGGGGATAGTGTAGGAATTTATGGATCTTGAGAGAGTTATTCAAGTTCTTTTTGATTGTGCAGTATGTCATATTGGTTGTTCTGTGATATTTTGGTAGTATATAGTTAGTGGTACAGGTTATGTTACTATGGCTGAGGGTATGGATAAAAGAAGAAGGTAAAGTTTGTTGGAGATGAAGGTTTTGTTCATGTAGAGTAAGATTTTCAAAGAAGGTGATTGAGTAAGGTATGGTCAGAGAGGCTATAGTAGTAGTTAAGAGTAGGATGTATGTGAAAATAGTTTTGTGTGTTGGAGACATGGTAGTGAGTAGATATCAGATGAGAGTAGCTTGTGTGAGTAGGTGTGGTAGAAGGAATAAATGAGGATGCTCCAAGTGATTAAGTAGGGTTTTGAAAAAAGAAAAGCAGAAGGAAATTAATGGAGGTTGAATAGGAGGTAGCTACTAGAAGTAGTTAGTACAGAGTACTCTTGAACTCGCTCCAAAATGCTTACTTGGTAGGACTAAATTTATTTTTTCTGCCATCTATATGAAGTTGTCAGCAAATAATCTAAATCAAGAACTACCCTTTCCTTCTTGAAAAACTATTTCTATTTTTTTCCAGACTTTAAAGCAAGATTTTCAATGAATATAATAAATAATGCATATGGCAATGGGCTGCATGGTCTCCTACTTCTACATATTGTTATTAATTATTGCATGTCTATCGATCCTTCTACATCAGTTTTTACCAAGTCAGGAAATTGTCACCAAAATTTCATTTTTTTAGAATGTCAAACATGAATTTCCAGTTAACTGTATCAGATATTTTTTTTCAGATCTCAAATAAAATAATAAATTTTAAGTTTCCTCGGTTTTCCTTTTCCAGTTTAAAAAGCTAACTAAAGTGCACCATTTATCTGTAGCCTGCTGTTTATTAATCCACAGTGTCTTTTGTATCAGTTTACATAATACTGTATCTTAGACAGATGTCCTTCAAGGATGCATCTGCAGTCCTTACAAATGGGTTGTCCTGTCGTCAGGCAGCCCTTCGGTCGGCCGGATTCCAAAGTCTGGGTCTGGCCTCGGCTGGTGTCGCACTTCACCCGACGTCATAGCTGCAGTTATTCGGGTATAAAGGCATCAGCCGACGCCATTTTCCTCAGTCTTTCTTGCTGCGTGGCGCCCGAAGCAGAAGCTGTTCGCAAGTGCCGGTCGGTCAGAACCAGAGATTACTACCGAAAATTACTTCGAAGACTTCTAAAAAGCTAAGTACCCTGTTGGGGACTCTTTCTTGCCTCAGCCGATGTCAGAAAAAGTGAATAACTGTTTAACTTGTGGGAAACAAATACCTCATAAAGATTTCCACTCTTACTGCTTACCTTGTCTAGGCCCAGACCATGACGTCGCAGCTTGTCTAGCCTGTGCTTCTTTTAACCGGCGGACGCTTAGACGTCGGTCGGAGTTTGCTGAGGAGTTTTTGGCTCGATTTTGCTTATATTATGCCGCCGGATCCTCCGACCGCAAATATCTAAAAACGCAAGGAAAAGGACCGACACTTTCGTGGTCCGCGGTTTCGCTGAAACCGCGGTTAAGCCAATCTGCTGAGTGTCTCGGTTTCGGCTGAAACCGAGCAAGCGGTTCCTCCTTCAGCCGAAAACTTTCCTCCTGCCGAGGCCTCTTCTAACCTCGTGGATTCGGCTTCTGATATCCCACCTACTGTTACAGTTTCTCAGGAATTATCAGACACTATTCCCTTGGATATTTCAACCCCTGCATGTGGAGCTGCTAGGCCACCTGCAGCCATGTCCATTAAGGCCTTTGCCAGGGCTAAAGCAGCTAAAACTACTAAATCTGTGCCTGCTAAGCCCCCCTCTCACAGGCCTAGCTCTAGTTCTCAAATGCTTACTTTAGCACAGGATCTCATTTCTTTAATTCGAGGATCCAAACCTCAACCAGACAGGGCCTCTCACCCACCTCCAGAGAAGAGGCCTAGAGCAGAGCCCCCTGAGCCAGTGTCTACAGATGATTCCTCTGATGACTCAAATGATACAGACCCTCCAGAGGCCCCCATACTCCCCTTATGAAGACTCTGATGGTGAAGAGTCCATTCCTTCTGCCTCTCCGCCTGAGGAATTTTCCTTTGGGGAAACCCTGCATGCTATGAGGGAACAATTTCAGTGGCAGGGCCAGGATTTTTCAGATTCCAGAAAAAGGCTTAGACCTTTTCTGCATTTACCTCAACATAGGCCTTTAGCCATACCTCCAGTTCTTTCTGTTGTAGATGATGCATTTAATGATGCTTGTACTGCTCCTGATTCTCTGCCTCCGCCCCTGTTAAGCCCAATAGATACTACAGGGTCCCGGACACACATTACCACTTGTATAAGGCTCCGCTTGCAGATCCAGAGTCTATCTCCCAAGGACCTAAGGCTGTAGCAGCCACCTCTGCCAAAACCCCCTTCCCTCTGAAAGGGAATCCAGATCCTTAGAGAGATTGGGTAAAAAAGTTTACATTTCTGCTACTCTTTCAGCTAGGGCCTTGAACTGTCAATTTCATATGATGCAGTATCAAGAATTTTTGCTAGATCAGTTAACCAAAAAGTGTCCTCAGACGAAACAGTAGACAAAAATATGTGCAGGAAATGGTACATAACATTCAACAAGTCAGTAACCATTCCCTAAAATGCGGCTATGATGCACTGGAGGCTTCCTTTAGATCAGCCATGACTGGCACAGTCATCAGAAGGCATGCATGGCTAAAAGAACAGGCCTTACCAGACCATGTCAAATCAAAACTATTAGATGCTCCTATGGATAAGATCAATTTGTTTGGCTCTCCTGCACAACAAGTACTGAAGAAGATGGAAGAGAAGGCAAAATCTGTCCAAACAGTAAAAGATTTCTTACAGGTCCAACCTCTGAGGTTTAGCAGGAATTGGCCCTCCAAGAATTGGTCCTTTCCAGACTCCTCCAGAACTCAGAGAGGCAGGAATAGGCGTTCAAGAGGCAGAAGCCAATCCAGGGGTGCTTACAGAGGATGTCAGTGGCAGGGCAACAACCAGCGAGGCACAGCCACAGACACAGCCACCACCACAACTACTGGTCAATCACAGTGACTTGGCTCTGGCACCGCCTACCAGGGAACAACTGCAAGCACCCTTAGGCAGGAAGCTAGCCTTATTTACGACAAACTGGCATTACATCACAAGAGACAAGTGGATTTTACAGATAATAGACCAAGGTTACAGGTTTCACTTCCATACTCTACCAGGGAAGAGAGGAATGCCAAACCTACCTCCAAATCAAAAGACAGAAGCACTAAAACAAATATCCCATTTATTAAGGATGAGAGCTGTAGAAAAGTACCATCTATGGAGCAAGGGAAGGATTTTACCCAGACTCTTCCTGGTACCAAGAAAAGAAGGCAAATGGAGACCTATTCTCGACTTGTCCGCTTTAAACACATTCCTCATTGTTCCAAAATTCAAATGCTGACCCTACAGCAGCTTCTTCCATGCTGGGCAAGGAGTCTTGGCTGGTGACACTAGATCTCAAGGAATAAATAATATAGTAATAAAATTATAGGATAGACATTATGCTAAAAGTTAAACTAAGTAAAACAAAACAGGTATTGCACAACAGAGTAAAGTATTTATAATCTATCCTCTTACTATGAAAAAAAAGTAACAAGATTTAGAGGCCTAGGTTGGAGGCCTAAGTTAGGGAGTGGGGAAAGGGGTAAGAGTAGGAGGAAAAGATTTTAGTCTGGGTTAGCACAAGGACAAAGCCACTGAGTTTTAAGATGCTCTTTAATATATTTTTTAAATAGAGAAGTAGAAGCTAGGTTAGAAAGTTCAGGAGGGAGCCGATTCCAGTTTTTACCTATAGTGTTTGAGAACAGTGAGTCGCCAGCTTTGTTGTTCGATTTAATCAAGGAGACCAGGAGTTTATTAGCAGAACGTAGTGTAGCTAGATGTTTATAAGGTGAAATCAGATTAGTGAGGATAGGGGTATCATTGGGGTGGTATAGGATCTTTTGAGTGATAAGTAACTGTTGACAGAGTATGTGGTTATGCAATTCTAGCCATCCTAGTTGTTTGAGGTTAAAACAGTGGTGAGTTTTGATGGGAGTGCATGTAATGAATCTAGCTATGCTATTGTAACAGGTAGAAAGTTTGGTGATGTTGTTTTTTGATAGTTTAGTATATATAGCAGAGGCATAGAAAAGGGTAGAGATGAGGTGTGTCTGGGCAATGGTTTTCCTGGCTGAGGGGGTAAGGAAGGGTTTAATTCTATAGAGAGTACCAAGTTTTTTGTTAACAGAATTTATGGTGGCGTTAATATGGTCATCATAATTAAGATGATTGTCAATTGTAACACCTAGTAGGCGGGTGGTAGTATCTGGGGTTATGTTGGTAGCATTGTTAGAGGTTATGGTGAAGAATGGTGTGGATGATTTATGAGTTGGAGTAAAGAGTAGTAGTTTTGTTTTTTTGGGATTAAGGAGGAGGCAATGTTGCATAAACCATTTTTCAACATTTTGGAAAACAGTTTGGGTGAGGGACTGGAGGGAGGCTATGTTCTTAGCAGTACAGATTAAGGTAGAGTCATCTGCATATTGAATGCAGGTGGCTTGAGGTATGTTCAAGTGTAGGTCATTAATAAATAAGGAAAAAAGAAGGGGACCTAAGATTGAGCCTTGCGGGACTCCAATATTCACTGGGAGTAATGAAGACAGATTGTTATTCCAAAGTACTGCTTGCTGTCTGTTTTGAAGATAACACTTAAACCATTGTAATGCTAGTGGATCAAGAGAATGGTACTTTAGTTCGCCTAGAAGTAAGTTATGGTTAACCATATCAAAGGCTTTTGATAGGTCTATAAATAGTGCAGAGGAAAAGGAGGAATTGTTACGATTTTTATTTATAGAGTCAGTGAAGGATAGAAGGGCAGTTGTTGTGCTGTGGAATGGTCTGAAGCCATGTTGACTGTTGGCTAATAAGTTGTTTTGTAGTAGGTGGTTGAGTAGTTGTTTGTGAATACATTTTTCCATTATCTTAGCTAATGGGGAGAGTAAGGCAATAGGGCGAAAGTTAGAAAGCTCAATAGAAGATCCACCTTTATGTAGAGGGATTATGTGAGATACTTTCCATATGGTAGGGATTTTGCCTTCAGAGATAGTCCTGTTAATAAGTATAGATATGGGGTAGCCTATAGCATTTGCAGCAATTTGTAGGTATTCAGATGGGGAGTCGGTCGGCAGATGGGGTGCAAGGTTTCAGTTTCTTAAGTAGCTTATGGATAAGAGATGTAGGAACAGGTTGTATATGAAAGGTATGAGATGAAGTTTTGGAGGTATTTGGTGGGGAAGCAGTAGAAGGAGGTAAAGAGTTGGCTAGGGTTTGGATGGCTTCTGTAAAATATTTATTAAAGGCATCAGGGATCTGGTTGAAATTATTGTGGTTGAAGCCTAATGGGGCAGGAGTAGTCAAATGTCCTGGATGAAGAAGTTTGTTTATCCCTGACCAGAATTTTGTGAGTTTGTTGACTGGTTTGTTGGAGGTGGAGGTGAAGATAGAAGTCTTTTTTGTCTCTAAGAGTATCTTTCTTGGTGGCATTTCTTAACTGTTTAAAGAGGAGGTGATCAGATGGACATTTGGTAGCTCTCCATTTAGCCCATATTTTGTTTCTAAGGATCATTTTTTGCTTAGTTTGTTTTGTTAGCCATGGGGCAGATTTGGTTCTTATCCTAGTAGAGCGATAAGGTGCATGATACTCTAGGATTTGAAGAAAGTTAGTGTTGAAGTAGGTCACAGCCTCATCAAGTTCAAGATGGGTCAGTGGTGACCAGTCACATGCTTGCAATTCATTCAGGAAACTATCAGGATTAAATAATTTTTTTGAGCGGGAAGTTTTGAGTTTATGATTAGTTGGGATATGAGATCTTTGTCTAGTAATGTAAGTAAGCATATGGTCACTAATGTTATCAGGAAGGGTTCCTGGAGTATAATTGCTGGGGTGGTTATTAACAAGGATCCAGTCAAGAGTAGATTCTTTCCTGTTAGGTTTGTGGATTCTAGTCGGAGTGGTTATTAATTGAGAGAATCCATAGAGATTTATGTGGTTAGTAGGGTTCTGGGAAGTACAGGTTAACCAGTCTATGTTGAAGTCACCAAGCACAATGGTTTCCTGGGGTAGTTCATTAGAGAGGAAATTAAGTAAGTTTTCAAGAGTATTAGTATTGTTTCCAGGCCGAAGATACATACAAATTAGGTAGATATATTTGGTGTTGTTAATTTGGAGTTTAGCAGACAATATTTCAGATTTGGTGTCTAGTGATGGAAGCTCATTATAGAGGGTAACTTGGAGATTAGATTTATAGATAATGGCTATACCCCGGCCTTTTTTGGTTTTGCGGTCACATCTAAGTATGTTATAGCCAGGAGGGTAATTTCCTGGTCTTGAGTAGAAGGTTTTAGCCAGGTTTCTGTAAGACATAGAATATCAAATGAGTGCAAGTCCAGGAGTGCATGCAAGTGGTGTATTTTCTTGTTTATACTTCTAATATTAAGGTGAGCTATCAGAAGGGAGTTAGGTGCTTTAGTTAATGAAGAAGGTTTAGGTAAAGGTACATTATCATGGTTATTCTTATTGTTAGTATTGGGACCAGGGTTTGGATGAATATCCCCGTGTAGGAGGAGGTAATGCTGGGGATAGCGTAGGAATTTATGGATCTTGAGAGAGTTATTCAAGTTCTTTTTGATTGTGCAGTATGTCATATTGGTTGTTCTGTGATATTTTGGTAGTATATAGTTAGTGGTACAGGTTATGTTACTATGGCTGAGGGTATGGATAAAAGAAGAAGGTAAAGTTTGTTGGAGATGAAGGTTTTGTTCATGTAGAGTAAGATTTTCAAAGAAGGTGATTGAGTAAGGTATGGTCAGAGAGGCTATAGTAGTAGTTAAGAGTAGGATGTATGTGAAAATAGTTTTGTGTGTTGGAGACATGGTAGTGAGTAGATATCAGATGAGAGTAGCTAGTGTGAGTAGGTGTGTTAGAAGGAAAAAGTGAGTATGCTCCAAGTGATTAAGTAGGGTTTGAAAAAGAAAAGCAGAAGGAAATTAATGGAGGTTGAATAGGAGGTAGCTACTAGAAGTAGTTAGTACAGAGTACTCTTGAACTCGCTCCAAAATGCTTACTTGGTAGGACTAAATTTATTTTTTCTGCCATCTATATGAAGTTGTCAGCAAATAATCTAAATCAAGAACTACCCTTTCCTTCTTGAAAAACTATTTCTATTTTTTTCCAGACTTTAAAGCAAGATTTTCAATGAATATAATAAATAATGCATATGGCAATGGGCTGCATGGTCTCCTACTTCTACATATTGTTATTAATTATTGCATATGTCTATCGATCCTTCTACATCAGTTTTTACCAAGTCAGGAAATTGTCACCAAAATTTCATTTTTTTAGAATGTCAAACATGAATTTCCAGTTAACTGTATCAGATATTTTTTTTCAGATCTCAAATAAAATAATACATTTTAAGTTTCCTCAGTTTTCCTTTTCCAGTTTAAAAAGCTAACTAAAGTGCACCATTTATCTGTAGCCTGCTGTTTATTAATCCACAGTGTCTTTTGTATCAGTTTACATAATACTGTATCTTAGACAGTTTCCAAGACTTATGATGTTTGTATTTAATAATGAAATCAGCATAGTTTTCTGGAGTTTCGGTGCTGTTTTTTATCTTTCAGAAGTATTATTCCAGTAATTTTCATTGAATTTACAACTGACTTTTCTCTCATATTAAACCATTTAACAAGTAGGCCACCTAGTTGTTGGTCTCCCTATTAACAGAATTTGGTAGGAAAGCCACCCAAAACACATTATGTTCTTCATATTGATCACTGCTGCAGTAACCTTGGCTAAATGGGTTATATCCTGTCAAGGATATAACAGATAGCCAGCTTCCAAAGCTTCAGGGCACTTTCTATATTCCCATACTCTCAAGCAGCTTGAGCTGAGTTGACTGAAAGACTAGTATGGGCACAAAGCCCTTCAGTGCTTTCCTTCCACTGAAGAGTATGTCCTCTGAGGCTTGCAAGGTTCGATGGCCAGTTTGTAGTTTCCTTAGCTGGGCAGATTGTTTCCTTTGGGGAAAAAAAAAACTTTCATTTTCTTGTATGTTTTATTTTCCTCTTAAGGAAAGTTATTTTAAAGCTAGGAGCATTGTGTTTTAACAAGATTGTCTTGAGATTGTAACCTGCTTTAAAGAGAGCACTCGTTGTTTCTGACAGTTTAAAAGTAGTGTTAACTAACTGATAAAATATTTTCTGTGGAGAAGTTGTTTATTTTTCCACAGTGGGGCTGCCACATTGTTACTGCTCTATTTTTTCTGGACTGGTACTTTTACTGCAATTTGTTGCTCGTTTTCTCCAAGATAGAGGCACCATTTTTGGCTTGACCATGGAACAGATTGCCACTCCCAAGGTTGATCCTCTTTCCAGTCACAAAAAGAAAAACTTAAGCAAACAGCCTTTGCCACCACAACAGGCTAGTAATTTGCTTCCTCCACAGATTGGTGACACTGCTGTGTCCATTTGTTGTTCCACTCATCTTTTTCTGCATATCCCTCTGGTGTAGCACCTACAGCCTCTATGGACTGGCAGTTAGCCATGTCCTATGTGGATATTGGGGTCCCCTCAGTGGATAAGGGAGAGCCACTTTTCTAAGCCCTGGGAGAAGGAACAGGGAAGGTTTCCCTTTTATGTCAGAGTGTGATTTCTATCAATGGGGAAGCAGTGGCTACTATTAATAACCTGGCTGGGCCCATTTCTTCTGTCAAAAAGAAACAGAAAGCCAAGCATGTATTGGAACTGGTTCAGGGTTTGATTCAGGCTATTGCTCCTTCTTATAGAGTAATTTCCAGTAAAAGAAAAGTAGATGTCTCCTTTCATGAAGAGATTCAGAATTCTGAATCTGAACAGGAAGATGCAGGGATGAATTTTGGGGTTTGTCCTAAAATATCTGTTCAGACTCAAAGGAGAGCTCACTTTCTGATATTCACTTTGGGAGATTCTCTTTCTTTGAGACTATTGATGGAATGTCCTAGTGTTTTCAATGGGAGAACACTGAGATTTCTCAGTCCCTCAGAAAATACTATGAGTTGTTGCAGAATCTACAACCATTTCTCCTGTCCTGTCCTGTTTTCTTTAGAGGATGTTTGTCTTATTGCTTGCATTTTTCATGATAGTCAGCCAGCTGTCCCTAAACAGGCAGATAGTATGTATAAAGTTCCTCAGTCTTTTAAAATTTTATACACTATTCCCAAACCTGACCCAGCAGCTATAGCCTTGGTTGACTCCTTTTTTGCTAAGCACTTAGTTAATTTAAATCCTACTTTTTCTAATAAGGATATAAAATTATTGATAGGTATGGAGAAAAGTGTATACTTCTGTGACTTTGAATGTCAGAATTTTAAATTGTTGGGTTCAAATGTATTCTAATATATTGTGAAAGTATGAGGAATGTTTTATCTACAGTTTCTTCTTGTGAAGAAAAAACTGCTTTAAATAACTTAATTTCTTCTACAGCACAGGTCACTACTCATTGTTTGCAATGTGTGTATGACTCTATTGGTACTTATTCCAAGCATACCTCTCAACCTCCTAGTGCAAGAAATCTGGACAAACTCAACAAAATGGGGGGGGGGAGACAAAGACCTCAAAATAGGGACATATTTTAAATATTGCTCTTATAAACTCAGAAAGTTGCTAGAGTAACACGGTTTGTTTAAATTCATCCACTCCAGACCAGCTGAGAAAATGCTGCCTGCTTACTTCCACCATAGGAACAACGGTGCAGCCTGAGCTCATTTTCAGATAATCCATTTATAATACCATACAGAAACAAATGTTCATAACTCTTTAACCACAAGAGCTAGACTAAAAATGTAAACGCAAAAGTGGTTCAGCAGACTCTGACATTTCCAACAGTATAAATGTTGATAGTGCGTATCAAAGTAATTAATAAATGTTTGGCAATGAATGCTGATATTGTGCATATTTGTTACCTTTGTGGAAAAGCAAAGCACAATATCTTGGTCAATGTACCATGTAGACCCATACAATTTGTATTTAATTTGTTTGTATACATGTCAGCTTTAAAATGATACTTTAACCATTACTGTGTGATGTTTCTTTATGGAGTTTTTCACAGAAATATGATTAATATAATATTTCTCATAATTGATAAATAAAGCATAATATGTCATCACCTGTAACAGAGACTACATATCAGTGTACAGGTTGTGTGTCTCAATATCAGCTTCAAAATGGTGCATCATTTGTGTCATCACCTTGCTCCCTTGCAAAGATATGGGCATAATAATGAAAAGTATTGGAAATGTATAATTTTCACAATCCTACAAGACTAAACAAACTGTGATATCTGTACATGTGTACAGTGCACAAACACAGTTCTTTTACCATGTTGTAAGGAGTAACACTGTCTTCAAAATGAGGTATTACTTGGCACACTGACATGCTCCCTTGCAAATTTATTTACCAAAATACAAAAATAAAAATCATAATTTCCATAACTTAAGTCCGAAACAAACTTTGATATCTGTACATGTGTACAACGTATGGGATAGTTATTTTACCATGTTGGAACCATCAATACTGTCTTCAAAATGAGGTATTACTTAGCACATTTAGATGCTGCCTTGCAAAGTTATTTACCAAAATATGACACAAATCATAATTTCCATATCCTAAGTCCTAAAAAAACTGATATCTGTACATGTGTACAGCATTCAGAAGCAGTTGTTTTACCATGTAGACACATATGATTGTAAATATACACATTCTTGGTGTAGCCAACATACTGCTGAATGGGTACATGTAAAGAGAAAAAGCAAGGTAAGGACTGCCACTCCACTAATGAACCCAGGACAGGCATGGGATTTCAGTGGCAGGCAAGAGCATCTGATCTGTCCAATCACTGTGCTGGCTACCCACTCAGACAGCTGTTACCACTGCAGTCTCACAACCTCCTTCAGTGTCAGCAGTCTACCTTACCTGTGCCTTTTCTCTTTACAAGTGTCCATTTAGTAATAGACCTAAGGGATCAAGTTTTATTTTAGTAAGCCCTTCCTGTCATCTAAACTCAACACATGCCTAATAAAAGCAGACTAAAAAAAGAAGTATTGCTGGATGGTCACTGACACATTAGACTGTACATGGTAGCACTCCCCTAAAACAGTTGCTCTTTCTCAACATCCTCACCAGCTCCTTACCACAGTTATTTGCCAAAATCAGAAAAATATATTTTACACAACACATTTCATAATAGAGTTTTGCTTACTATACTGGTCCTACTTGGTCATGGGTGTTTTCCATTCTTCTCACAAGCTGCATGTTACCAATTCTACATAGCTCTCCTCATGCCATTGTGGAGGTTAGTCAAGAAAAATGCAATACCCTCCTCAGTTAGGTGAATGCCATCACTTCTGAACAGGTGAACATCTTCTGCGGTGATGCTGTCATGACAGACTGTAGATCCACCGTCCCTGTGCATCAAGCCATGCATAAACCCATTCTGTAAACGTCTGGCCTTGTGCTCTGCCCGTTGACTGTTTGCTGTTTTCCATATCTGTTGAGGAATTGTCAGACCACACAATATATATATATATATATATATATGTGTGAACAATGTGTATATGTGCAAGTACATTATGTACATACATATATATCCACACACACACATATGCACATCCATATATATCTATATATATATATATATATATATATATATATATATATACACACACACACACACACACACATAGATTATATATATATATATATATATATATATATATATATATATATATATACAGGAAGAAAAAAATCAGGGGTTTAGGGGGGTAGGTAGTTGATGAAGAATGAGGGGGATTGCTTGCAATGACTCCAAGCAGAGAAAAAACACAGCCTGGCTTGTGCATTCATCAAAGCGTTAACAACTACTTATGTGACTAACAGTGACAGCAGCTGAGACTTTTCCCAGAAAAGTGATAGTGACTCACTGCTATATTGTAACTGCACATATTGCTAATGTGATAATGACCATCCTTTCATTACTGCAAAGTTGTGCATGCTCAGACATGGGTGGTGATTGCTGCACATACCTTGTTGAGTAGGCATTCATTATATTACATTGTGCAGCTGTTATGTAACACAAACTTAAGTATCATCAGTAAGGAGAAGACCTGAGTCATTCAGTCAGACAATATAACACTTATATATTACTCAGCCCTTCCTCCCACCTAAATTCCACACATGACTGACAAAGCCAGGAGTATTGCCCAAAATATATGGTAGCTCCATGCTGGTAGTAGTCTGCATGTAATAACCTTTATCTCATTCAGGCAACTACTGAGTCTAATCAGAAAGAGAATTACAAGCAGAAATGTCTAACTTATCTGGTTGATCAGTGTAAGAATTAGTCCAAAAAGTAGTAATTCATGTTCTCACCTAACCATCCCTGGTTACAATAAGACACAGAAGTGAAAAAGCCAGAAATATTGTCCAAAATATCTGGTTACGCAATTCCAACAGTCAGCAATAAAATATATGTAACTAAACCTCTTATACCACACAGACATTATTAATTAGAAAGAAAGACTAAATCAGAATATGCATTCAGACGGCCAAATGGATTTTCCAATTATGCAAAAGATTTTCCATGACACAGTAATGAATTATTTTCCCCAGTAACCCATTCAGTTGTTTGTATTGTGTATGCACAAGCACCAAAATGACGCAATAAACTATTTTGCCCAATACTGACTTCAGCAGTCTGACCATGTGTACAGAAGAACTTCCCTGTAACACCAATGAATTATATCCCCAAGCAACATCTTCAGTAGTACATGCGGGTATACACATGCACCAGAATGAAACACTCACCCAAGCAACTCCCTTCAGTAAAATGTTGAAATATGCACAACCGCCAAAATGAAACATTTCCCCAAATGTGGTGGGGCAGATCCTAATTTACAGAAGCAAATGGTAGGTTTCACAACCTAAGGGAAATGCTAGAAAAACAACTTATAAAAACTCAATCCTTCAATGACGTGAGTGTGTAATAAGCTAGGAATTGATAAATCATTAGGGTTTGGTCATTTTTTTGCAAGTGTCAGGATATTCAGGATCATGTCAGACTCTCAAAAAGGAGATACAGAAGACATTATGACAAATTCTCATTATAGGGCTTACATCATCTATACCTGTTTCACACAGATGAGAAATTCAGCGTTCACATACATTTGCTTACAGTATATTATAAACATAATTTGTTTACCGAGAAAGTCCAACTTGGAACAAAGCCAGTTTTCAGTGGATGCCCGGGGAGAAACTGTCCAGACACATCTTTGTAATGTGGGAGGAAACTGGAGCACCCGGAGGAAACCCACACAAATGCAAGGAGGACATGCAGACTCGGCACAAAAGGCAGCCCTGCCGAGAATCGAACCGGTGACCATCTTGATGTGACATGACAACACTACCGCTGCACTACTGCACCATCTATGAACCAGTTTCTTACAAACCATGTGTTTTTTTTTATAAAATAACTTATGACATAGAGAGCTGAAGGCCTGACTATGCCTCTGGTGACCCAGGTTTAAATAATAGTGACATGGATACATGTGGGAGCTGGCTAGGAAGAATGGGCGTGGATGGTCACTGTTGGCTCACACATCCTGGGAGGGGGCAGGCAGCTCCAGCTCATCATGAAGATGACACCTAGCAGGAGCAATGGGTGAAGTTCGGATTGTCAAGCCCATGCTTTTGTGGTGCAGTCCCTACAGACATACTTCCCTTTGGGAGACAGCAATGGCAGGGTGTGGAGAAACTGATAAGGGGAAAGGGGGGTTCTCCCAAGAAGAAATTGATTAGATTTTGTATGATCTATTAACACAAGGGGCTTCGATCAGAAGGAATATTCTTTTTTGAGGTACAATTCTCTGAAGTCTGCCTGTGGTACAAATTTGCCTATGCAAACACTTCCAAGAATCCAAAACTTTTGGACTTTGTTGCATACTTTGGAGCCATAAAGACAGACTGTCGTCGTTCCCATGTATATCGCATTGCCATTATCTCTTCTCAATTTTTTTAACCTTCTCTAATTCTTATAGTTAACAGTCAATATTTTATATGCCCTAATTTTTGTCTTTCTAATGCTAACTTCTGTTCTAAACTCTACCTTTCTTATACTGACTGCCTTCTGTAAAATGTATTTTATGAACTCTACCACCAACCAGAGTATATTGTTTTGGGTATGAAGAATTTTTTTCCTTATCTTATACTGAAGTGATTTTATTAAACCTCATGTACGTTTTCACTGTGGAGCTTTTTTCCCTAGGCTACTGCTGAAAATGGGCTCTCATTAAACAAATGGGATTTAATTGTTGGGAAAAATGGTAGACCCTCTAAAATCTGTTCATGTGCACACTGGACTCTGCACACAAATTCCGGTCTCTTCTGCTCTTGTCCCTCATTATTAGCTTCTTGAATTGCTTGGATATGTAAGAGCTACTAGTGCATGGCAAAGAAGTCCAACAGGTACACCTGCAGATTATTATTACACCTGCACAAATTTAAGCCAAAGGTTGCAGCAGACATTTCTAAGGTATACAAGCTTACCAAACTGGACATAAAGATCCAACCTGGTATTCACATTTCTCTAGTACAGAATGAAGTTATCTAGTCAAATTCTAAGTGATGACAAAAGCATCAGAATTCCAAAGGCACAAACAATCCCAGCTTAAAATGACAGAATAATGAGAATAATCAAAAATCGAAAGAAAAGACACGTGCGAAGCATTGCTGCGGGAGGAGAAAACTGCATACAAAAGTTTTTGTGCTGTTCACTTGACCAAAATGTTCACTAGATGAAACACAGACTGACCTCTGTTTATTGACTAGGCTTGTCCACAGACCGATAGCCTAGTATTTATCTATGAAACAAAGAGTTAAAAAAAACACCTATGATATATATATACGGTTCCCTATTAGAATCCTGAAACACTATAAGCCTGAAAGTCAAAATCCTGAAAACTAATGACTGAAAATGCAAAATCATGCTGGGTCCAGGTGTAAGTGTGCGGTTGGTTTTATGTTAGTTAGGGGGTAAGTGAGTTAGGTTAGGTTAGGTTAGCATGGTATGTGCAAGTGACACATATTGTGGGGGGGCGGCTTAGCGAGGAGGGTTAGGGGGTGAAAGGTTGAGGTGCTATGCGATAGTGACGGACCTTAGGGTAGGGGAGGGTCAGTTGGTAGATATTAGTGTCTTTATAGTGACATATTAGCATTATTTGTGTTTTCAGGATTTTGACTTTCAGGATTTTGCATTTTCGAGATTTTGCATTTTCAGTCATTAGTTTTCAGGATTTTGACTTTCAGGCTTATAGTGTTTCAGGATTCTAATAGGGAACCATATATATATATATATATATATATATATATATATATATATATATACACACACACACACACACACACACACACACATATGCGACTCAATAAAAACGAGAAGTCCATTTTAGGTAGATATTGGCACTAAATAAGCTAAAATGTTACAGATGTCACTGGGATCACCTAACGAACGTACCGGTCCATTAATCTCGATTTTAGCTTTCTCTCTTTCAGGTTAGAACATTTATGACATAAAATGCCACTAAAGCACTTTGTCAGCACAACTGTGTCAACATAAACAACTCAGATGTTTTCTAAAAGGATGCCGATGTTATCTACTCTGGAGGCACTCAACACATTTCAGCACTGAACAGGGTTCAAAACACCAAACTGTACAAATAACCTTAGTGCCCAAAACAGACTACTCTATTCTATGCCTTCAAAAATCAAGAAGCCTAACCACATTCAGCTTATAACTGTAAAACTAATAAATATTCAAATTACTGGTTTAACAAAATACTCTGGCATAGCAAAAAAAAAAAACAAAAACATAAACACACACGTGGGTTTCACTTTACCTCGCTACACCTAGCCTACACTAGTAACATTATGTGATAAGGAAATCAATAACAGACAATACACTAGTCCATAGGCAAAAATAAAAAAAGTGCTTTTTTCGTACTGTGCGATACTGGCTTACAGGAGTTTTCCCTTGCAATGCTGTTATTCGGAGCTTGACTGAGAATCCTCTTGGGCTGTAAGAAGCGAAATCCCTGAAAAATTTCCCCTGGAAAGATATATTAAATAATGCTGCTGTCTATCCACCAAGAAGTTTAAAGCTGATGCTGATATGATCTTACCCGCTGACCTCATCATTGCCTACTGCTGCTAGTACTGTCACACAAAGCCGGTAAACAAATTCTTTCAAACCCTTCACACTTCAGTCTCAAATACCGGAAGTGTTCAGAACAGTTTTCTCTCGCCTCGGGCTCGTGACTGTAGGCTCGCGGGCATGACTGGTAGCTCTCGGGCAGCGCTACCTCTTTGTGTGTTACTTCTTTTTTGTTTTGTGACTATAAAGCCTTCAAACTCAGTAGTGACAAACACACTACTTTCAGCCACAGAGATGTTGGCTTCAGTAATATCTGGCCCTGCGGCCAAAGCTGGCATTAGCTACTTTGATTGCTAAGCACCTACAAGGAGGGGGTCTGTAAGCAGAAATATTTGGTATTTTGTTTCACTATATGTAAGAAAAACAGCGTGACTGTTATGACCATGGATGGAGTGTATGCTATGGGACTCCCTATAAAATAAAAAAAATGGGCTCTGACACTGATAACAAGTATCTTACCTGAATTATCAGAGCAGTAAACCAATGAAGCAGATTTTCTCAAGAAAGTTTAATGTGAGAAGCATGTGAATACACTCTGAATCGTAACTGTAGAATGTAAATAACACATTGTTATGATTTCAGTGTGTTTTACAGTGAGGACAGCAAAAAATCAACATTAAAGTTTCTTGCGCTTGTAGAAGTCACGGGGGGGGGGGGGATAAGAGCCTGATATTCCTCTTGTCTCATAGCGTGCTTGGATGTAAGCACAGAGACGCTATGAGACAGTACTCGGGGGGGGGGGGGGTAATGAGTTAACATACATTTTCTGAAGGATCTGAAATCTTAAACTCAGTGTAAGTCATTATTTAGTAACTTCAGTCCTCAGATCATCCCAGTAATTTGCCAGAAAACCGCAAATTTTATAAAGAACAGGCCACAAATATGAGCCAAAAATCTAGACGGTTAGATATGATTCCAGGGCTATGGCTGCTGGTACTGTTTTAAGGAGGTTTGCTTGGCTTTATTCTCAGAACCACCCACATAATGTAAACAATAAGATTTTAAATTCTTCCTGTGATAGAGATATAGTATTTGACCTGTGTATTACAGAGGTGATCAAAAAGTGTTATGAAAGGGGCAAGCTGACCCAAGTTTTTAGCACTCCTTTTCCAAATTGTCCCAGAATTTTTCTTTCTCTTCATCCAGTTTCAGCAAAAAAAAAAAAAACAAACAAAATAAACATTCTCAACAGAATTCAGGTAAACCATACATGTAAGAAGTGGCAAGGAGGTTCCAAAATGAAGTCTCAAACCTCCCAAAACCAAGGACAGTCCAATGGGTCTGAATGACTATTCAAGAGACCTTGTAACCCCCTCCAATCCCGGCCCTTTTGCTCTTCCATAAAGTCTGAATCTTCATTTTTCTGTTTGGCAACAGATTGTTTCAGTCAAATGTTCTGAAAATTATTCATCATTGTTACAGATGGCAGTGGGAGAAAATTCCTCCTACAGGGTATCCTCATTATTTTCCATAATTAGGCCACTTGCTTATCTTTGGAGAAGCTTTTTCAAAATGTCAGAAATCTCTATCTTAGGGGAGAGATCTCTTGCACAGCCTAGGATTCCAAGGAACCATTCAAAAGTCCTTCTTGATTTCCTTGCACAGAATTATGTTCCTGGGATGTTAAATTAACACCTCATTTCAAAGAGCTTTTCTTCCACAGGAAAAATATATCTTTATTTAGATATATTTCTAAGGTTTTCCACTCAGGCTTTGGTCTCTAAGAGGGAATACCTCAGGATCTTGGGTTTCATGGTTCCTGTGATTCTCATAATCCTCTGACAAAACTCCACATGAGAAAGCTAAATAGGTTCATAGGTAGGTACTAGGCCACTGGCCCTAGGGCCTATATAAGCATAGCCAAAAAGGTACCCTGGCTTGCACCACCCAAATAAAATTAGTTTCCTGTGCCCCTGTTGAGCAGAGGGACAGAAGTGATCCCTGGGGTGAATTTCCTATTTCCCATCCAATCATTAAGATTTTTCTTGAAGAGTGCTAATGAGGAGCTTTAATATAGATAGGTAGTTTGTTACAGAGTATGGGAAGTCTCTGGGACAGGAATCTATCCCTCCAGCATGTTCTGTTTATTGTGGTGACAAGGTTTAGGTCCCCAGAGCATGTAGCTTGGAGGGATTGGGATTTCTTTAAGTGGAGCATGTCCAACAGCTCTGGGTTTGACATAATTTGTATGTTAGGCAGAGATTGCCTCTGAGTAGGCGATATGCAATGGAGTAAAGCTGGAGTTTTTTGAGACGGTCTGCAAAGGGCATCTGCTTGAGGCCTGTAATCTTTTTTGTGAGGTATTTCTGTGGCCTTTCCAGTTGTTGTAGATGTCTTGTGAGGTACATACCAAAAGGGGCGTTGTACTCTATAATGGGTCTAATGAGTGACAAGTAGAGGGTACAATGACCTCTCTTTTCCTGGATGAGAAACCTTTTGTGATGAGGTGTGCCACGTAGAAGGATTTCCTGACTACTGGTGTGATTATCAAAGGAGAGACTACTAGTCCACCTGTGTCCCAAGGTCTCTTATTACACTTTCGGTGTTAAGTAGACTACCGCCTATGTGGTAGTTCATGGGTACAAAGTTGTTGCCAAAAGGGATGACAATGCACTTTTTGGCACTGAGCTTGAGGCCATCAGCTTTGACACCAGGCATCTGTCTCAGTGAGGCCCTTTTGTAGGATGTCCACATTGTTAGGAGTTTTGATTATGGCTCCTAGTTTGCAGTCATCTGCGAACTTTGTTAGCCAAAGACCTTCTGTGTTAGCCTGTACTTTAAGAAGTAGATACCAAACAGGAGAGGACACAGGACTTAACCCTGTGGTACTCCACGTGTCATTTATCTGAAGTCGGATTTGAAGTCTGCTACTTTCACAGTGTGGGTTCTGTCAGTGAGCCAGTTGGCAACCCATCTTGCGACATGGGGATTTATACCTAGTTTAGTGGGTTTATCTATAATTCCAGAGTGGGGGATGGTGTTGAAAGCCTTGGTAAGATCTAGATAGGCTGTGTGAACCACCTTACCCTCATCTATGGCTTTGATGACTACTTCAAAGAAGTCTATCAGGTTTAGGAGACATGATCTGCCTTTTACAAACCCGAACTGGGTGGGGTCCAGAGTTTGGAGATTACCAATGTCTTTGTTTTTAAGTTCTGTAATGGTACATTCCATGGCCTTGCAGACCAGGCTCATCAGGCTAATGGGGCGGTAGTTCCCAGGGTCTGTGGTGGCTCCACCTTTGTGGAGTGGGATAACCGTCGCTGTGTGCCATTCAGTGGGCACAAAGCCTGAGGTGAGGCTATGACTGAACCTGGTACTTACGTGGGTTGCCAGTTCGTTCTGTAGTTCGTGTAGCATGCAGCCTGGGATGTTGCCAGGTCCCATGTAGAATGCAGCCTGGGATGTTGTCAGGTCCCATGAATGCTGTGTTCTTGGCTTTGGAGAGTGTGGTTTTTACCTGTGCAGCCATGATTACAGGAACTTTGCATTCTTCTGGTATAGAGATGGGCCCTTTAGGGGGTGAGAGGGGGATAAAGTTAGCACTGAACCTATCTGCCAGGATGTTGGCAATATCAGTTGGTTCTGTATATTTAGTGCCATTGTGCTATAATTCAGAGCAGATCTGAGTGTTGCCATTGAGATTCTTGACATAGCTATAGAATGCTTTGTGGTTGTCTTTAGAATCGGTGGCAATTTTGTTTTCATAACTAGCTTTGGAGGAATTTATGAGGGACCAAATAAATAAGACTGTTTTGATAAATAGTAAAGTAAAACTAAACAACAAAACAAAAGGTACTGTATAAAGAGTGCATTTGAGTATAGAAACAACAGAATTAGTGTCAAAATTCTTTAATTACCACTTTCGTCAGACAAGAATAATTGATATAGGATTTTTAATGGTTGATCTGCTAAATAAAAGACATTTCATTTAGCTGTTTTAGAAGTTGCTGAAGAAGTCTTGTTTGATTAAAGCTATAATTAAAGAATTGTGATGCTAATTCTGATGTTCTTTGTGTTTCACTGTTGCAGTCATCACACTTGGGTTATCCTGCCAGGGGTAGCCCTCAGTCAGCCTGAATACCAGAGGCTTAGTATTTCTGCGTCGGTTGCTGTTGCTCCAGGACTGATGTCAGGTCATCAGTGGTATAAAATCAGGCAGCCGATGCCATTACATCAGTCTTTCTTGCTGAGGAGCCCAAAGGTCAGTCGCTACCTGAGTTTTCATTTCCGAATTGAAGTTGAAGTCTTCTAAAGCTAAGTACCCCCTTGGGATCCTTTTATCGTGCTCTAACCGATGTCAGAAAAAGTTAACAATTGTCTCACCTGTGGAAAACAGATACCGCATCGAGACTTCATTCTTACTGCATCACCTGTTTAGGCCCACACTAAGACGTCCCTCGCTGTCACTTTTGTGCTTTATTCAACGCCAGAACTATACGTTGTCAGGTCCTTATTGTAGCTAAATATTTTTGCTGTCAGTCCTTGTATTCCAATATGGCTTAGGTAAGCCATCCAACTACTGATCTTCCGAAAAAATGTAAGGATAAAGACAGAGATCGCACAGGTCCAAAACTGACGATGAAGCTTTCGTTAAGCTAGTCGTCAGTTCTCCGGCCCTCAGTGAGGTGCTTTCGCAGCCCCTGATGCCCACTTCTGTGGATTCGCAGGCTGCTACCAAGACCTGTTTGGAGTCCAGTATGCCGTGACACTCTTCTTTAACTAAGGATCCTGTGGATATCTCTAACCTTGGAGGCACCAGCTTCTGAGGAAGTTCTTCGCACTACCGATACTCGACACAAACCGAGGACTTCTTTCACTTCTTCAGTTCTTTCTAAAACTACCAAGTTTCTAAGGCCCAGAGTATGAACTACGCCTAAAAAACCAACCACACAAGCTCAGGCACCTGCTTCCATGCCTTAATCTCAAATGCTTTAAAATGGTGGAAGACCTTATTATGCTTATTAGGGAAAGCCAGGCTACCCCTTCCAAAAGAAAAAGAGACTTGTCCCCAGTAGTTTTATCTGAACAGGAGTCCAATGACTCTGAGGTTTCTGAATATGAAGACATGCAACCCCTCTCTGCTTATGAGGATTCTGATGCAGAGATATCCATTCCTTATGCCTCTTCTCACGAGGATTTTTCATTTGGTGAAGCCCTCCATACTTTAAGGGAGCATTTCCAATGGGAATGTCAGGACTATCCTCAGTGAAAAAAGAGACTCAGGGAATTCTTAGATTTACCACAGCACAGACCTTTAGCCATTCCTCCTGTGCTGGATGTTGTGGATGATATTTTTATGGAATACAGTTTGACTCCTGACACCCTTCCTCCTGCTCCCAGAAAACCTGACAGGTACTACAGAGTCCCTGACTCTCTCAAATCCCTTTTCAAAAATCCTACTTCTGACCCAGAGGTCATCTCCCAAGGACCTAAAGGAATTAAAGCAACCTCAGCTAAGAATCCCACCCCCTTATACAGGGATTCCCGAGCCTTAGACAGATGGGGTAAAAAAGTATACACCTTCTGCAACTCTTGCTATTAGAGAACTAAATTGTCAGTTCCACATGCTGAAATATCAGCAGCATACCATGGAACTCCTCAAACAAAAAATATCTTCCTTTCCTGCTTGTGCAGAAAATAAAGAATTGCAAGAGCTTATGCATTCTGCAAACCAAGTTACTAAGCACACCTTGCAATGTGGCTTTGACGCCCTAGAAGCATCTTGCAGGGCAGCATTCACTGGTTCTGTCCTTAGAAAGTATGCTTGGTTTAAGGAACAGACCTTGGCAGACCATGTCAAAACAAAATTATTGGACGCACCATTGAACAAAGACAATTTGTTTGGCACCAAGGCAGAAGAGGCCTTAAAAAAGATGGAAGATAAAGCTAAATCTATGCAGACAGTTAGACGTTTTACAGGTCCAGCCTCTGAGGTTCAGTAGGCATTGCCCCTTCAAGCACTGGTCCTTTACGGCCCCCTCCAGGCCAGCTCAGCCAATACCCAGGAGAAGCAGACCCCCCCCATACAGCAGTCCCAGGGAATGCAGATATCTAAGCAATAAAGTTCCTCCTCTTCAAAAACAGGGAGTGCTAAGTCACTCCCTTATGGTAAGAACTCACAATGACTTTACACCTCCACCCCTTACCTCTGCCAACCTGCTTGTGCCCCTAGGAGTAAAAATGTCCTTCCTTGCAAACAACTGGGCCTCTATTACCAATGACCGATGGGTCCACAGCATAGTATCCCAGGGATACAGATTTTATTTCAACACTCTGCCAACCCCCAAAGGGTTCCCAGATCTTCCTCCAAACCAGTGGGCAGAGGCCAAAAAGCAAGTCCATTCCCTGCTCTCCATGACGGCAATACAGCATGTTCCTGCAGACCAGATAGGCCAAGGTTTCTATTCCAGTCTCTTACTGGTACCGGGAAAAGAGGGCACCTGGTGCCCAATCCTAGATCTAGCCATTCTAAACACCTTTCTGGTGATACCAAAATTCAGAATGCGCACCATCCAGCAGCTTCTTCCTATGCTTGCCAAGGATGCTTGGTTAGCCACCCTAGACCTAAAAGAGAGCTACCTACACATCCCAATCAGGGAATCTTGCAGGAAATATCTACATTTCAGGGCAGCATCTATGCACTTTCAGTTCTCTGCACTTCCCTTTGGCTTATCCACTGCTCCCAGAGTTTTCACAAAATGCCTGGCTCCAGCCATTGCTTTTTGCAGACAAAGAAATATTCAAATTTACCCCTACTTAGATGATTGCCTGGTTCAGGCAGACAATCAGGAAAAGCTGTTACAGCACCTGACCTTTGTAAAGGACCTACTGACCTCCCTGGGGTATACTATTAATGAAAAGAAATCAAAACTAGTCCCCACACAAAAAATTGTATTCCTGGGAACAAGCCTGGACACAGCATCCCAGATGGCATTCCTTACTCCAGAAAAACAAGCCTACCTGACAGGCTACTTCTCTCAACCTGCCACCAGAACCTAGTTATCCGCAAGGAAAATCCTGCAAGCTCTAGGGTTCATGGCTTCCTGCATTCTACTCATTCCATATCCCAGACTGCATATGAGGAAACTTCAATGTTACCTAAAAATCCTTTGGTGCCAACACTCTTAAGACCTGGAAACTATCATACCAATGATACCTTGTCTAAGGAAAGATTTTCTTTGGTGGGCAGCAGCATGCAACCACAACAAAGGACTTCCCTTCTCACAACCCCACACTGCCCAAACCCTCACCACATATGCATCAGACTATGCCTGGGGTGCGCACCTGGATGGCAGGTGCATTCAGGGCCATTGGATCCCAAATCAAATACATCTGCACATCAACCAAAAATAAATGCTAGCTATTCAGCACACCTAGACAGTTTTCAGACCCCTACTCTCCCCGGGGCCTCTAGTGATCAAAACAGACAACACCACAGTGATGTGGTATATCAACAAGCAGGAAGGGACTCACTCTTATCCTCTCTGCAGGCTCACCATGACCCTTTGGCACACGGCCTCAGCCATGCAAATACACCTGCTAGCACAGTTCCTGCCAGGCTCCCTAAACTCTCTGGCAGACAACTTAAGCAGAAATCTGCTAGACCCATAGTTAAAACTTGATCACATGATGGTCCCGCTTGTTATTTAAATGGTCTTGTGAATGTAATGTGAAATCTGAAGAAGTTGCCTTAATCAAGGCAATGAAAAATGCTTTATTAAACCTGTTTTATTCGTTTTCTGCATTGGATTGGTGTGCCGGGAGACCTTTGTTGTTTTTTTAGTTTACGGTTTATCCAGTTTGTTTTAGACCCACACAAGTGGCAGCTAGACAACAGAACCTTCAACCTTGTAACCCAGAAATGGGGCACCCCGAAGGTGGACCTCTTTGCCTCCCACTCCAGTCATCAGCTCAGTAAATTCTGCACCAGGGAAACTCACAGCAATGCCTGGAAAGTAGATGCCCTATCCTTCAAATAGGTAAACCTCTTGATCTATGCATTTCCCCCTCTACCACTCATTTCAAGGGTTCTTCTCAAAATAAGGGAGGAAAAACCAAGAGCAATTTTGATTGGCCCAGACTGGCCACGCCAGCACTGGTACCCACTGCTGTGCAGCCTGTCACCCTTGCCACCATGGCACCTACCTCAGATCCCAACACTCCTGACCCAGAAAAATAGAGAATTCATGCATCCACAATTGCAGACCCTGAACCTGGCAGCATGGTGTATTCCCTGACCTCTCCTCCAGCTACCAGCCTAAGCAAACAAGTCCTGGATGTTATATGTGAGGCCAGATGCCCCAGCACTAGAAAATCCTATGCTGACAAGTGGAAAAGGTTTTGCACCTGGATCTGGCTAAGGGAGCTGAAACAGCACAGCCCTCCCTACCTCTCATCCTGGATTACCTAGCAGACCTACTACACAGGGGTCTATCCTTTACTTCTATAAATATTAATGGTTCTGCCATCTCTGCTCATTACAGCACAGAGCCACCTCTCTTCTCACACCTTCTCATTAAACAGTTCCTAAGAGGGGCTAACAACTTAAGGCCACCCAGAAGAGCTCCTACCCCAGCTTGAGACCTTAACTTTGTGTTGGAAAAGCTCACCCTACTCCCCTTTGAGTCTACAACTTCAGCAGAGTTAAAATTCCTCTTTTGGAAAGCAGCCTTGCTTCTGGCCATCACTTCAGCTAGAACAGTTTCAGAGCTACAAGCACCCATGGCTGTACAGCCCTTCATCATTTTCCATGCTAACAGGGTATCCCTCAGGACTAACCCATCCTTCATGCCTAAAGTGGTGTCCAGTGTGGCTCTCAACCAATCCATTCATTTGCCCACCTTTTTCCCTAACCCACAAAACAAGGGGGAAAGGATTCTGCACTTTCTAGATGTGCACAGACATCTCAGATTCTATCTGGATAGGACTAAATCTTTTAGAAAAACTGAACAATTGCTAGAGCTTTGCAGCAGGGGCAGAGGGCAAGGCCATATCCAAACAGTCTCCAAATGGATAGCACACTGCATTCATTTCTGCTACAAACAGCACAGGAAACCTCCCGCAAAGGGGATCAGGATGCATTCCACCAGGGCAATCTCCACCTCTGCAGCTTTTCTCAGACATCCTGGAGTCTGCAACATGGACTTCTGTTCATACCTTCACCAAGCATTACCACCTGCCTGTCTTCAAATCCAGGGCAGGCTTTGCCACTGCAGTCTTGCAGGACATCCTAGCCAGCCCCCAGCTTTCTTGACTGCCTCCACCCTTTTCTTCAGCTTTGGGAATCAACTCAAGTGTGATGACTGCAACAGTGAAACATGAAGAACATAGTACAGTTGTGTACACTTACCATAAATGTAGATGTTCAAGTATTCATTGTCGCAGTCCTGGTTTCCCATCCTCCATCCTCCTTGTGTCTCTCTCTCTCGCTTCCTCTCTCCTTACAGGGAATTTTTGGTATTTACTTTCTACTAGTAGTGTTCATCCACCATGACTTAGCTCCCTATTTGGTGGCTCCTGACAGTCAGGGCAAGAAAAACTGATGTAATGGCGTTGGCTGCCTGATTTTATACCACTGACGACCTGACGTCAGTCCTGGAGTGACAGCAACCGATGCAGAAATACTAAGCCTCTGGTATTCGGGACGACTGAGGGCTACCCCTTGCAGGATAACCCAAGTGTGATGACTGCAACAGTGAATACACTCGAATATCTGCATTTATGGTAAGTGTACACAAATGCATTTTGTTTCTATACCCAACTGTTTTCTTTATACAGTGTTTTTTTGTTTTGTTGTTAAGATACAATGATATCTGAAATCTGTTTGGTCCCAGCATCAACACCCTTTATCTTTTCAGATCCCAGTACTGGGGTTTGTCCGAAGAGAATTCACTTGGTAGAGACAACAGATATCCTTAAATCAAGGTCTCCTCTTCTCCCTCCCTGCTTCAAATCAATTGGTCACCACAGATACTTCAGACTTTGCTTGGAGAGAAGTTTCAGGAGAGAGAAAAGTGCAGGGGGTGTGGGGGACACTAAGGACAGATCCAAGCACATAAATATTAAGGAGATGCTTACCCTGATCAAGGCAGTCAATTCTCTGAACCATCTTTGGTCCCCAGGATGTCTTCAAGTTGTTAGAGACACTACCACAGTGAAGAAGTACATCAACAAGCAAGGGGGAACCAGGTCTTACTCCCTTTTTAAACTAGCCTTGATAGCTTGAGATATAGCTTCACAGCAGAGTTTCGCTCTACAGGTATCCTACATTCCATCAGAACAAAATTGTGTGGTAGACAAGTTGAGCACGACCAGGGCAAACCCACAAAAATGGCAGCTAGATTCTGGGGTCCTCCAAAATTTGACCCATCTGTGGGGAGATCCTCAAGTAGACATCTTAACCTCCTCTCTGAACAATAACCTGGCTAAAGTTTGTTCCAGGACTCCATGCAAGAAGGTCTGGAAGACAGAAGCCTTTTCCTTTCTATGGACAAGAATGTTCCTATATGCCTTTCCACTGATATCTAGGGTACTTCTAAAGATTCAGAAGGAATCCCCAAGATCATAGTGGTGACTCCCTTCTGATCCAGGCAACCATCATTCTCCCTTCTTTTGGAAATAGCCAGAGGCAATTACCACAAACGTCCTTACAGAATGGCTCTACTCACACAAGAACAGGAGTATTTGATACAACCTGACTGCCTGGATGATAGTCTTAATTCCTTTTAGGCACTTGTTTTCTGGGGACATGTAGTAGGTACTTATGGAGGCAAGAAAGCCTGTTACTACAAAATCATACATTAGCAAATGGAAAAGGTTTTCTAGTTGGTGCCAACAACATAACCAGCACCCATTCAGGGCTAGTTGTTCTGTGGTTTTACAATATTTGTTTGGATTACTATCATATGGCCTTTCTTATTACTCTATCATGATTCATTTATCAGCCATTTCAGCATGTCTGCCCATTTCAAGGCAGTTGCTTATCAAAATGTTATTGAAATAATTTTTGCATAAGACGCCTCAAAGTAAACCGGTGGACTTTACTTGGGATCTTAATTTTGTGTTAGTGAAACTAACACTTACTCCATTTGAACCAACTAATCTAGCTGACTTGAGGTTCTTAACATGGAAAACAGTTTTACTGATTGCTCTGACCTCTGCAAGAAGGGTATCTGAGTTGCAAGTTCATATGGTGAGTCAACCCTACCTCATTTTCCACAAAGACAGGGTTTCTTTGAGACCTTATCTTTCTTTTATTTCTAAAGTGGTATCTGAGTTTACATTAAGCCAAACTATCCATCTCCCTGTTTGCTTTTCTGAATCTAAAAATGAGGGAGAAAGGATACTCCATATCTTGAATGTCCGCACTGAACCCAGGTCCTATCTTGGTAGAAGTAAATCTTTTATATCTTCAGATCAATTGTTTATTTTTTGTGAAGGCAAGAAGAAGGGGCAACCTGTGTCAAAACAGACTATTTCCAAATGGTTGCCTAAGACTATTACTTTTGTTATACTCCGAATAAACAATAAAAACAAAAAGTCCATACCAATTATCCACAAAAAAACACAGGGTATCTCTCTTCCAAAAAAACAGACCCCAGGTAGGTAAGGTTATGTGTTTCAATAACTTTATAGAAGAAATGTGTAATAACATTGATAATAACTGTGAGAATATGCACATGGACAAAGAAAGTGACATTGTTTTTGAATATAAGGGGCTCAAGATTTATAACTTCAGTGGAATCCCCATTAATGACACCCATGGTGAATTATTTATAAAGAGGTTTAGCTTAATCCTTAAAAAACAAAATCATATGGTCAGGACTATCTTGAATTTAAAGATGTTTGCAAGGGCCATTGATTTAAAATTGGTGATTGAAAATGGTGAAGTGAGAGAAGACAAAGGGGCTTTGCTGAAAAGAAAGAATACATACAATCCCCTTTTGTTACCACCAGTGGCTTTATTTGAGAGACTCAACAAGTTAGATTATATAAGTTTAAAAAGTAATAGATCTAAACAATGGGAACAAAATTTATAAATGAGGAACAAAAAGTATTAACAGAAATAATGAGAAACCATGAGCTGCGAATAATGAGGTCAGATAAGAGGGGGGGTGTAGTCCATAATGAATCACCATGACTACACAAGTAGAATGATGAAATACCTGAAAGACAGTTCTTATTTCAGTGTAGCATCATTGAATGAATTCAGTATTTTTAATGTAAGACTGGACATGGCCTTAGAAGAACTTTTTCAAGAATATAGTTTCAGTGAAGATGAGATGAAATTTCTAAAAGTGAAAAATCCAGTAATTCCTGCGTTTTTTGGGATCCCCAAAATTCATAAATCGTTAAGGGATCCACCATGAGACCAATAGTGGCAGGTAGAGGGAGTAAAACAGAACCCCTTGCAAAAATGCTGGACTTTCACTTAAAGGGTTTCTTCGAGGACAAAAAGCATGTGTTAAAGGATTCCTGGCATCTATTAAAATGTATGGCAGAAAACGATTATAAAGAAAAAACAATATTTGTGAGTATAGATGTCAAGGACCTTTTTTTTTTGAGTATTCCACATGAAGAAGGTTTGGAATACTTTCAGGAAGCTTTAAGGAAAGGAACTAGGTTCTCAGAAGGTATGATTTATGTTCTAGCTACCCTCATGGAATCCATTTTCAAAAACAATTTTGTTTGGTTCCAGGGAGAATATTTCAAACCAACCCGGGGAGTAGCAATGGGGGCAGCAGTAGCCCCACTGTTTGCCATTATCATTCTATGGCAATGGGAAACTGAATTTGTACTAAGTTCCAGGTTCAGGAAAAACATTTATAAATATTATAGATTCCTGGATGATATTCTAATTCTCTGGGAAGGTGAGCCAGAAGAGGTAGATGTATTTTTGGAATACATAAATTCCTCTACAAATTTTCTAAGCTTCACTAGTAAAATAGATGATGAAGTGGTAAACTACTTGGATATACACCTATATAAGGATAGAGGGAAGAGATGCTATGAATCTTGTATTTACAGGAAACCCACTTACTCAAACGGTTCTTACATTTTGAAAGTGATCATCCTTTTTGGACATCGAGATTGACAACAAATGACAACAATTTTCAAGAACAGTTAGAAGAACTGAAGGATATGTTGAGAGTTAGAGGGTACCCCAATAGAGTGTTAGAGGCTCAAGAAAAATAAAATATGTAATAGATAGAAGACATGAGATTTATCCCCCTGTACTAATAAAATCCAAAGAGCCTGGTAGGGACGAACAAACCATAAGACGGTACTAGTTGCTGTTGTATGTAAAAATGTGATCAGGATAGTTCAGATGTAAGAAAAATAATAGAAAAAAACTGGAATTGTGTTTTTGGAGCATTTGGACTGACAGAAAAAAATAGGTAACAAACCAAAAATTGTATTTAGAAGGGGATTTAAAATCAAAAATGTATTTGAAAGGAAAAAGAATAAAACCAGGATTTCACTTGGAAGCATGAGGAAATGTAATGGATGTAGGGGGGTTTAGATTTATATATGAAACAACTAGTATAGTGATTGAAGGCTATAAAAGAACAATTTCAGTAACAGGAAGTTACAATTGTAATACAAAGGAAGTTACAATTGTAATACAAAAGGGGCTGTGTATGTAGCCCTGTGCCAGTCTTGCTGTGCATTTTACATAGGAAAAACGGATAATAAATTTAAAAAGAGAATATATCAACACATATATGCAATAAGGAGACGGGACAAAAATAATGCCCTATACATAGTATGGGATGTAAGGATTTTAGGAAGTTTCTCTTTTGCGTGCTGGAAAAAGTAGGGAGAGAAGAGAGGGGAGGTAACTGGCCCTGCTTTTTGGAGTACAGGGAAACATATTGTCAGGTTTAATTGAATGCAACAGGTTTCCCTGGAATTAATGATAGAATGTCATTAAGTAGTTTATTGCATCTTAGGGCAGAAGTGATTGGAATGTTTTCCTTCTGCTTTTTTATGGTTAACAATTATATTAGGAGAATGTTTACATTTATAAAGTAGATGATTTTTTTAAAAAAATGTTTTCTTATAGGAAAGGGATTTTTTATAGTTTGGTTAGTAAGAATAGGAAAATGTATGCATACATATTTATATACTTTTAAAATGTCTACTGATGGATTTTAAATGGAGAAATTAATTTGCAAGTTTAATGAATTGTAAAATGTGTTGATTGGGGCAATTACTGCAATGAGTTGTATATAAAAGAGGGAAGAGGGTAAGGTGTGTGTATCTGATGAAGTTCTGTTTTGGAATGTGAATAAAGGGAACAAAAGTGCTAATAACCTTACCTGCCTGGAGTCTGTTGTTGGAAGAAAGTTACCCTGTGTGTTTTTTGTGGATAATTGGTTTTGTTATACACACCATGACAAATCTTTTCCAGGCAGGGTCAAGGCCCACTCTACAAGGACCTTGGCTTCTTCTATGGCTTTTTAGAAAGGGTTGAATTATAAAAATATTCTAGATGCTATTTGGCCCTTTGTACATACTTTTACAAAGCACTATAAGCTTGATTCCTTCTGTAGGTCTTGATCATACTTTGCTAGGGCCATTTTACAGGGGCTCCTGGACCCTTCTCCTTCCTCCTCCCAAATATAGATAGCTGTGGTAATCTACCCGTATAGCTAAGGCTACTGCAGCAGTAATCATTATGAAGAACATAGTACAGTCGTGTAAGCTGAACTTACCGAACAGTAGATGTTTGAATGATCACTACTGTAATAGCCGCTCTCTCCTGAGACCCCCCCTTGTTTTTTTGGGGGGTTTTTTGCTATTCCTAGCCTTGTCACGTCAGGGTTTCAACCTCCTCGTTTCAGCTGGCAGGAAAATTCTGAAGGGCTCTGCACCCACACTTGTTTTTTAGTCAGCTCAGCTTAAGCTGCTTGACAGGTGGGGTGCATGAAAGGAACCCGTAAGCTTTGCAAGCTGGCAGACTGTTATAGCCTTATCAGGATTTAGCACATATAACTAAGGCTACTGCAGTAATGCTTATTTAAACACCTACTGTTATGGTAAAGACAAGCTTACACAACTGTACTTCAGTATTGTTTTATTCTTTTAACTGATCATTCTTCCATTGGAGTTCTGTGACTTCTAAAAACTGTCTTCTTCAGATAAACTTATTCTGTGTAAACTACTCCAGTACCATCTCTGAGTAATCAAAATTTTGAACTTTTATATAGGTAATCAAAATGCTTTGTCTTTTTTTTTTATTTATTTCTTGTACTGAAAATAATATATTGTCATATGTAGACTTCATGTACTGCATTCGTATACTACTTTCCTTTATACCTCCATGCTAAGTATTTATCATCCTTTTATAGGTTCATAGGTAAGTCACTGGGGATGATGCAGAGGTTAGCATTGTCGCCTCACAGCAAAAGATTCTCCAGTTTGATTCTCAGCTGAGGTGTCTTCTGTGCAGAGTCTGCATCTCCTCCCTGCATTCACATGGCTTTGCTCCCACATTCCAAAGACATGCGTCTGGAGCGTTTCTCCCTGGGTCTCTCTTGAAAATGGGCTCTGACTCAGTCAGACTTTCCCGGTAAACAAATGATAAATAATTAAAGTACTAGGTTAGCTTCCCTTGCAGGCCATTGTAACTCTAGGTAGTTTCCATTTTTGTCCTCAAATGAACCTATCCCATTTGGTGTTAGGTCGGCCTTGGCTATCCCATGGTTGATAATTATATTTTAACCTAAATGAGAATAACTGGGATCATAGCATGGATAACTTGAGCGGACCCATGCATTGGATAAAGCATTTAGGAGCTGCCTCTGTCCATTATTAGTACAGGGGCAGTCATGGGGTAAGTTTTCTGTTTCCCATCCATAGATCCAAGAGGTGCTTGAATATGGTCAGGGATGAACCTTGTATTATTTGGATGGTGAGTCTGTTCTAGAGCAGTGATATCCTCTGTGAGATATAACTGTTCCTCCAAACCATTGTGTTGATGTTGCAGAAGTGGTTACATCCCTAGACCAAGTATTTCTGATGTAATTTGACTTACCAATATGCAATAAATCCATCAGTAATGGGTGGGAAGCTGCATTGTATGCTAGACACAAGCCACTTCTTAACAGTCTGCAGGAAGCAGAGTGTAGTGATAGGGCTTTGAGTTAGTCCATATAGGATATATTTTTAGTTCTTGCTTTCTTTAAGTAAGGTATCTCTGTGGGCATTCCAGTTGTTGCAAGTGTCTGGACAGATACATGCCAAAGGGGTATTGTACTCAATGACTGACCTAAAGAGGGCGGAGTAAGGAGGGAAACAATGACAGCTTTTGACACAATCCCTTTGTTTATAAGCTGTACAATATAAAATAACTTTGTGACAGTCGACACAAGTTGGATGAAAGTTAGGAACTGTCCACATAAATTCCCAAAGCCAAAACTGTGTCAAATCTTATGGGTATATTATCAGTGTGGTAGTTTCCCTGGGTAGATATTTCATTTTTTGGTCTTTAGCTTCCGTCAGTAATTTTGGCACCATTTATTTATTTGGGACAAACCTTTCTTGCAAGATGTCTAAGTCAGTGGATATTCAGTAATTGCTGCTAGCTTACAATCATCTGCAAACTTAGCCAGAGCTCCTTGCTATTGGCTTTTTCTTTGGTGAAGGTCCCAGCACAGAACCCTGGGGTACTAAACTGGTGACTGATCTTTTTGATGGGGTAACTTCCAATATTTTGATTTCTTGCATCCTGTTTGTGAGCCAGTTGTAAATCCAATGGGTGATATAGAGGGTTTAGTCCCAGTTTACTTAGTATTTCTACTATGCTTGAGTGGGGGATTGTTTCAAAAGCTTTGGCTAGGTCAAGATATTGGTGTGTTCCAGTTTGCCTTCATCCATTGCTTTGCTGACCCTTTCAGAAAAGTCCTGTAGGTTGAGTAAGCATGACCTGACCTTGACAAAATAAAGACTGAGACCTGCTCAGTGTTTGGAGGTTCCCTATGTCCTTCTTGATTAGATTCATGATTTTTTTCCATAGCTTTGCATATGAGGCTTGTCAGACTTATGGGCCTGTAATTGCTATTGTAATTTTCTCCATGTATTCACAAAAGAAGCATCTTTAAAGCAGTTGCTACTGTTTCTGTTGGCATTAAATTTTATGTTTGCAATTTGATTATTTTTTTCTTGTAATGCATCATCAGTCAAATACATATTGTCATCTAACCTTCCGTATATCTTTTGTAATTCAAGCTCTAGCTCTCTTGACTTATGTTCTTTTGACTTCCTTGTTTTAACCTTGACAGACATGATTTTTATTCTCATTGTTGATTTTATAGCATCCCACCAAATCACACCTAAGTCCTTAATGTTCTCTTCTGTAGCTTGTTTAAAAAAATTCTCAAAACAGTTTTTCCTGCCTCCTTCTAGTACCTCAGCAGTCAAAGTTACATTTTGGCATGGTACTCAGAACTTTTTCCCTTCGATAGCTGACTAGTGCTATGTTATGCAGTGCAGTGTCAATTAAAACAAACCAGACATATCTGATTTGGTTGATATTATGAATCTTGCATTTATCAAAGAAACCTGGTTGGATGAGATCTCTGGCTCACATCGTTTTTTTTTTTTTATCCTGAGAAGTTTTAAAGTTATTCATGGCCCCATGATTTGTCATTCAGGTAGGCACAATGGTGGCGAGTTGCCATTTGCTGTTGTTACTCTTTGAAACTTTTCAGAATATAGGTTGCAGATTTTGACTCCTTTGAATTTGTACTGTTTCCAGTAATAAATTTTCTGAATTCCATTTCAGAAATGAATTCTCATACTGCTTTTGTAGTGATGACTACAGAACTGGTAATAAGTGTTACTTGCTACAAATGTATCAAGTGTCTTGCGAAAAGTAGAAAGAGTAGTCAGGAAATAAGACCTTTTTTCTGCTCCTCAACTGAGAATTTAAGGGTGCCGGATGGGGGAATAACAATGGGCACTAGATGTAGAACTGAGTGCAGAATTTGGGACCTGGATCGACAATGAATTTGAGTGCTAGCCATATCAGAAAAAATGCCTTTTTTATCTATCTGTCTGTCTTTTTACTTCTCAACTTACAGTTCAGGGGTGCAGATTGGGGAATAACACCAGGCACTAACTGAGACAGCTACAGCTCTGCTGACCACTGTTAATTATCAGGTCTTACAGCTCTTGGTCTCATGAATCACATTTCCTTGTTACAGACTGGTATTCGGCATAAAGCTTATTGGGTAAGGTGCATTATTTGGCCAGTCTGTTATTGAAATGAGAAAGATTAAAGAATGGTTAGCTTTGGAGTTGTAGGCCATCATAGTTACTGGTGACCGGTCACATTCCTCAAAACGCTGTAGAAAAATCAGTTGCACACTGGGAATGCTTCTGGTTATAATATGGCCTCAAAAAGTAATGTGGTTTGCTGTCGAGTAAATAATACCTACCTTGTTCTGTAAACAAAATAAGTCTCTCCCATCCCACTGCATGAAATGAAAAAATGAAGTATCTGCAAAATATTCAAAAGTAAACAGCTGCCATTTTCTTTTTATGAACTGTGATGCCCCTCCACCCACAAATGCAAAAAATAATTTTTATTTATTTTATTTAACATTTGTTTATCGGGAAAGTCCAACTAGGACAAAGCCCATTTTCAGCAGAGGCCTAGGGAGAAACGGTCCAGATGCACATTTTTGGAATGTGAGAAGAATCCAGGGCACCCAGAAGAAACACACACGAATGCAGGGAGAACATGCAGACTCCGCACAGAAGCCACCCCAGCCGAGAATCGAACCAGACAACCACTTGCTGTGAGGTTTCACCACTGCACTGCCCAGACAGCTACGGCATGTAATAAGAGGAAATTATCCTATTCTCTTTACAAGCCCATTTATAAATCTGCTGACAATTTTGACATAACATGCATTTCTGTGGTCAGTACAAAACACTGAAGAATAACAAGTCTGTTGCCATCCCATTGTTGCACATAAAAAGTTATAATAAAACAAATGACACGAATTTATGCTATTTGGCATGCATATAGAAGTTTATACTAATTAATATTATAGTAACATGAACCGTGGCAGTGATGTAATCCAAGCACGGATATGGATCTTATGATTTCTCTTCCTTTAGTTTAGTGTTATGAGTGTATGTTCCTTTCATAGGTAGGAATCAGTGGATCTTATGATTTCTCTTCCTTTAGTCTAATGTTATGAGTGTATGTTCCTTTCATAGGTAGGAATCAATGAATCTTATGATTTCTCTTCCTTTAGTCTAGTGTTATGAGTGTATGTTACTTTCATAGGTAGGAATCAGTGGATCTTATGATTTCTCTTCCTTTAGTCTAGTGTTATGAGTGTACGTTCCTTTCATAAGAATCAGTGGATCTTATGATTTCTCTTCCTTTAGTCTAGTGTTATGAGTGTATGTTCCTTTCATAGGTAGGAATCAGTGGATCCTATGATTTCTCATCCTTTAGTCTAGTGTTATGAGTGCATGTTCCTTTCATAGGTAGGAATCAGTGGATCTTACGATTTCTCTTCCTTTAGTCTAATGTTATGAGTGTATGTTCCTTTCATAGGTAGGAATCAGTGGATCTTATGATTTCTCTTCCTTTAGTCTAGTGTTATGAGTGTACGTTCCTTTCATAGGTAGGAATCAGTGGATCTTATGATTTCTCTTCCTTTAGTCTAGTGTTATGAGTGTACGTTCCTTTCATAAAAATCAGTGGATCTTATGAGTTCTCTTCCTTTAGTCTAGTGTTATGAGTGTATGTTCCTTTCATAGGTAGGAATCAGTGGATCCTATGATTTCTCATCCTTTAGTCTAGTGTTATGAGTGCATGTTCCTTTCATAGGTAGGAATCAGTGGATCTTACGATTTCTCTTCCTTTAGTCTAGTGTTATGAGTGTATGTTCATTTCATAGGTAGGAATCAGTGGATCTTATGAATGTTCATCGTGTTACACTGCTACAGTCATTACACTTGGGTTATCCTGCCATCAGGCAGTCCCGCAGTCGGTCAGAGTTCCAAAGTCTTGGTCTGGCGTCGGTTGCTGTCGCTTCTTCCCTGACGTCAGTGCGCCAGGGGTATATAGGATGCATCCGACGCCATTTTCTTCAGTCTTTCTTCCCACGCGGTGCCCAAAGCAGAAGCAGTTCGCAAGTGCTGGTCGGCCGACTCCTGAGATTTTCGAAGTCGAATTTCAGATCCGAAGTCTTCAATAAAGCTAAGTACCCCGTTGGGGAAATTTTTTTCTTGCCTCTGACCAATGTCAGAAAAAGTTAATAATTGTATTTCTTGTGGGAAGTAAATACCTCATAAGGACTTCCACTCTTACTGTATTCCATGCCTAGGCCCTGATCACGACGTCACCAGTTGTCGGTTTTGTGCTAGATTTAACAAACGCACTATAAAAAGACGTTTTGATTTTGCTTTGCACTACTTTGGCCGAAGGTTCAATTATACTATGCCGTCGGATCAACCGACTACTGCAATACTGAAAAAATGCAAGGACAAGGATAAAGACAAGCATCTGAGGCCCAAAACCGACAACAAAACCTCTTCTAGGCCAGTCGCCGGTTCGCCGGTTCTCAGTGAGGCGCTTTCGCAGCCCCTGACCCCCGCTACCTCAGAGCCACAGGCCGCCTCCGACTCCCACATGGAGACAACTAGGCCTCTGGAAACTCAAGGTATTGGGCCTATGGAAACTAATCCCTCAGATGGGTCCGGAGCCGCTGAGCATGCATCGGCTTCTGAGGGTGTTTTCAGAACTTCACAACTTACCATTAAAACAACAGCCAAGACAAAAGTACCATTAAAAACAAAGAAACAAGTACAGCATTCTCCTGGACAGTCCTCCATGCCTAACAAACAGATGCTTAAAATGGCCGAAGACCTCATTACTCTAATTAGGGGTTCCCATCCCCTCCTGAGAAAAGGCCTAGGCAGTATACAGACTATGATTCCTCTGATCAGGTTTCCATTTCATCTGATTCCTCTTCAGACCAGGGATACTCTCTACCCCCCTATGAGGACTCTGATGCTGAAGAATCTATCCCTTCAGCCTCTCCTCCTGAGGATTACTCTTTTGGGGAAACTTTACATACCATGAAGGAGCATTTCCATTGGGAAAGTCAGAATTACTCATAATCCAAGAAAAGGCTCAGGGATTTCCTTTTATTGCCTCAGCACAGGCCCTTGGCTATTCTGCCTGTGCTTGATATTGTGGATGATGTGTTCTCTGAATCCAGCTTATCTCCTGATTCTTTGCCCCTGCACCAGCCAAGCCAGATAGATATTATAGAGTCCCAGACTCTCACAAGTTTCTTTATAAAAACCCTTCGGTGGATCCAGAAACTATTTCCCAGAGTCCAAAAGGGGTTAAGGCTTCCATTGCAAGAAATCCAGTGCCCTCTGACAGAGATTCCAGAGCTTTGGATAGATGGGGGAAGAAAGTGTACACTTCCGCAACTTTAGCAGTAAGAGCTTTAAATTGCCAGTTTCACATGCTTAAGTACCAACAATATTTAATGGCTCAGTTAAAACAGAAAATGCTTGCAAGCTCAGAAACTCCTGATTGTAAAGAAATGCAGGATTTATTGCATGCAGTTGAACAGGTGGGAAAACATACTCTACAATTTGGTTTTGATTCTTTAGAGGTCTCTTGTAGGGTCACAGTTACAGGTTCTGTGATTCGAAGACATGCTTGGTTAAAAGAACAGAGTTCACCTGATCATGTTAAGGCAAAATTATTGGATGCTCCTTTACAGCATGATACCTTGTTTGGTATTAAGGCAGAAGAGGTGTTAAAGAAAATGGAGGATAAAGCTAAATCTATGCAAGCAGTCAAGGATTTCTTACAGGTACAGCCACCTCAATTTAGCAGAAATTGGCCAACAAAGAATTGGTCCTTTCCAGTGTCAGGCCACAGAGAGGCAGATACAGACACTCAAGAGGCAGATCTCAATCCCAATGCTCAAACAGACAACAACAGTGGGGTACCTCAACCCCAAAAAGAGGTGAGGACAAGTCTCAACCTTACAGGAAACAGTCACAATGACTTTCCCCTCAGACGAAGCAAGCACTTCTCCCTTTTGGCCCTGGGAAAACTAGGTCCCCAGAAAGGACAAGGCCTGGAGGGACCATACTAGACCTTTCAAGAAGGCTTGGCTTGTTACTCTGACCTCAAAGAGGCATACCTGCATGTCCCTATCAGACCAATTCTCTGCACTGCCCTTTGGCTTATCTACTGCGCCCAGGGTCTTCACAAAGTGCCTGGCACCAGTAATTACATTTTGCAGACAAAAAGGAATTCAAATATATCCATACCTGGACGACTGCCTCATTCAAGCAGAGACAAAGGACATTCTTCTACAGCATCTGGCATTTGTAAAAAGGTTGTTAATTTCTCTAGGTACACAGTAAACGAAAAGAAGTCAAAACTAGTGCCCTCACAACAGATTATATTCCTGGGTGCCAGCTTAAATACAACGGCCCAGATGGCTTACCTCACGCCAGACAAACAAGTTCAACTAACTCATTATTTTCAACTACTGGCAAAAAAGTCCCAGCCCCCTGCAAGAAAAATTCTGCAGGCCCTGGGATTCATGGCATCCTGCATACTACTAATACCATATGCCAGACTGCATATGAGGAAATTACAGTGGTACCTAAAAAGTGTATGGACTCAACACTCTCACAGTTTAGAAGCAGTAATACAAATGATTCCCTGCCTACAACAGGAGTTTCAATGGTAGTCACAGGCATGTCACCTAAACAAGGGTCAGCCTTTTACCCTACCCACAGCCAGGCAGACTCTAACAACAGATGCTTCGGATTGCGCCTGGGGAGCACACATGGCAGGAAAATGCATTCAGGGCAAGTGGACCACAGACCAGATGCATCTTCACATCAATGAAAAAGAGATGTTGGCTGTTCAAAATGCCCTAACAGCTTTCAAGGACCTTCGGCATCCAGGACAATTATTATTAAAGACAGACAACACCACAGTAATGTGGTACATAAACAAGCAAGGGGGCACTCATTCTTATCCCCTATGCAGGCAAGCCATGACCTTGTGGAACACAACTCTAATGTATCAAGTTCACCTGCAAGCACAATTCCTGCCAGGAAAGAAAAATACTCTGGCAGACAATCTAAGCAGAAATATCATGGACCCTCATGAATGGAAATTGAATCCGCGAATCTTCAGCATGGTAACACAAAAATGGGGATGCCTAGACATAGATCTTTTTGCCTCCCCACTGAATTGCCAACTACAAAAATTCTGCACAAGGACTTATCACAAGCAAGCGTGGAAAGTGGATGCTCTATTGATCAGCTGGAAAAACCTAAAAGTTTATGCCTTCCCGCCACTGCCTCTCCTTTCAAAGGTACTCCTAAAAGCCAGACAAGAAAAACCGCAGATGATCCTGATTGCTCCAGACTGGCCATGCCAGCACTGGTACCCTATCTTAAGGAACTTAGCTCAAGGCCCACCATGGATTTTGCCTCAACTTCCACACCTTCTGACTCAACAAAACAATCAGATCCTGCATGGTCGGCTCAAAACTCTAAACCTGGCTGCATGGCAGATTCATTAGTCAAACAGGCAACACCTCTCTCTAAAGCTGTCATGAATGTCATTTTGGAGGCTAGGAGGCCTAGCACCAGGAAAGCTTACTCATTAAAATGGAAGAGATTCTGAGCCTGGAACCAGGCTCAAAACCTTGACCCTCTTGTTCCAAACATTCATCAGATTTTACAATACTTAACTGAGATGCTAGGCAGAGGCCTATCCTTCTCATTAATTAAGGTAAACGCCTCTGCCATTTCAGCACATTACAACACGGATCCTCCTTTATTCTCTCATCCCTTGCTAAAACAGTACCTCAGAGGGGCTAAAAACATAAGACTGCCCCGGAGAGCACCAACACCAACTTGGGACCTCAATTTCGTTTTGGAAAATCTAACCCTGCCACTTTTCGAGCCAGCCAATACAGCCGATCCAAACTTTTTATCATGGAAAACAGCTATGCTCCTAGCAGTAACTTCAGCACGAAGAGTCTCAAAGCTACAGGCATTAATGGCAGTGGAACCTTCTATAATTTTTCATCAGGACAGGGTTTCTTTAAGGACAAACCCTACATTTATGCCAAAGGTGGTATCTAGTGTGGCTCTTAACCAAACTATCCATTTGCCAACCTTTTATCCAAACCCCCAGAATAAAGGGGAGAAACGTCTGCATTCTTTAGACATACACAGGCAGCTACATTTCTACTTAGACAAAACAAAAGCTTTCAGGAAAACTGAGCAACTGTTTGTAGCATATGCAGCAGGGGTCAGAGGGCAAGGCTACCTCAAAGCAGACTATATCCAAATGGATAGGACACTGTATACATTACTGCTACACACAGCATGGAAAATCAGTCCCAAATAACATTAGGCCGCATTCCACCAGGGCAACAGCCACTTCAACAGCCTTTGTCAGAGGAGTACCTACCAAGGCAATTTTGAAGGCTGCAACTTGGAGTTCAGTGCACACCTTTACCAAGCATTACCACCTGCCTCTTTACTCTAAATCCAGAGCAGGATTTACCACTGCAGTTCTGCAGGGCCTCATAGCCAATCCTAACTCTTTATAGACCAGCCACCTAACCTTAGCTTTGGATGACTGCAGCAGTGTAACATGATGAACATAGTACAGTTTTGTACCTACCATAAATGTAGATGTTCGAGTGTTCACACTGCTGCAGTCCAGGTTACCCTCCCTCCATCCACTCTGAACTAGCTGGACATATCTATACCTTTCTACCCTATACAACCTTTGTGGTGTATTTGCTTTTAAATGAAGGTATTGTTGTTATTTTTATATGTATATTTTTTATTAGCAATATGTATTGCCTACCTACTTTGGGGGCACCTGACATCTGGGGCCGGAAAAACTGAAGAAAATGGTGTCTGATGCATCTTATATACCCCTGGCACAGTGACGTCAGGGAAGAAGTGACAGCAACCGACGCCGGACCAAGAGTTTGGAACTCTGGCCGACTGCGGGACCGCCTGACAGCAGGATAACCCAAGTGTAATGACTGCAGCAGTGTGAACACTCGAACATCTACATTTATGGTAGGCACGAAACTCTACTTTTCTCTTCCTTTAGTCTAGTGTTATGAGTGTATGTTGCATTCATAGGTAGGAATCAGTGGATCTTATGATTTCTCTTCCTTTAGTGTAGTGTTATGAGTGTATGTTCCTTTCATAGGTAGGAATCAGTGGATCTTATGATTTCTCTTCCTTTAGTCTAGTGTTATGAGTGTATGTTCCTTTCATAGGTAGGAATCAGTGGATCTTATGATTTCTCTTCCTTTAGTTTAGTGTTATGAGTGTATGTTCCTTTCTTAGGTAAGAATCAGTGGATCTTATGATTTCTCTTCCCTTAGTCTTGTGTTATGAGTGTATGTTCCTTTCATAGGTAGGAATCAGTGGATCTTATGATTTCTCTTCCTTTAGTCTAGTGTTATGAGTGTATGTTCCTTACATAGGAATCAGTGGATCTTATGATTTCACTTCCTTTAGTCTAGTGTTATGAGTGTATGTTACTTTCATAGGTAGGAATCAGTGGATCTTATGATTTCTCTTCCTTTAGTTTAGTGTTATGAGTGTATGTTCCTTTCTTAGGTAGGAATCAGTGGATCTTATGATTTCTCTTCCTTTAGTCTAGTGTTATGAGTGTATGTTCCTTTCATAGGTAGGAATCAGTGGATCTTATGATTTCTCATCCTTTAGTCTAGTGTTATGAGTGTATGTTCCTTTCATAGGTAGGAATCAGTGGATCTTATGATTTCTCTTCCTTTAGTCTAGTGTTATGAGTGTATGTTCCTTTCATAGGTAGGAAACAGTGGATCTTATGATTTCTCTTCCTTTAGTCTAGTGTTATGAGTGTATGTTCCTATAGTAACATGAACCATGGCAGTGGTGTAATCCAAGCATGGATGTGGATCTTATGATTTCTCTTCCTTTAGTCTAGTGTTATGAGTGTATGTTCCTATAGTAACATGAACCATGGCAGTAGTGTAATCCAAGCACAGATGTGGATCTTATGATTTCTCTTCCTTTAGTCTAGTGTTATGAGTGCATGTTCCTTTCATAGGTAGGAATCAGTGGATCTTATGATTTCTCTTCCCTTAGTCTTGTGTTATGAGTGTATGTTCCTTTCATAGGTAGAAATCAGTGGATTTTATGATTTCTCTTCCTTTAGTCTAGTGTTCATAGGTTCATGGGTTCATACTAGGCTATCTGCCCTAGGGCATTTATAAGCCTAGCCAGAATGTGTTTGGCTTTCGCCACCCATTTTAAATTTATTTTGCTATGCCCTTTTTCGAGGTTAGTATATTGTGCCTCTGTCTAACAGTGACACAGAAGTGATACCCGGGGTAAACCTACGATCTCCCATCCACTCATCAAGATTACTCTTGAAGAGAGTCAATGAGGGACTCTGCCTAACCTGGACTGGGATTTTATTCCAGAGTGAAGGGAGCCTCTGGGTTATGAATCTGTCCCTCCAGCATGTCCTATTTATTTCAGTGCTGAGGTTCAAGTCTCTCGAGCTCGTAGCTCGATGGGATTTGGATTTTCTGAGGTGCAGCATGTCCATTAATTCCGGGTTGGACATGGCTTTATACGTCAGGCACAGATCGCCTCTGAACAGGCGGTATGCCACTGAGTAGAGCTGGAGTTTCTTTAACCGGGCAGCATATGGCATCTGTTTGACCCTTTGATCCTCTTGGTGAGGTACTTTTGGGGTCTTTCCAGTTGCTGCAGGTGTCTGGTAAGGTACATCCCAAAAGGGGCATTGTACTCAATTATGGGCCTGATGATGGATGAGTAAAGAGGCACGATGACCTCCCCTGATCTAGATGTGAATCCCTTCATGATTAGGTGGGCTATTTAAAATGTTTTTCTAACCACATTGGCCTCGTGGTTGTCAAATGAGAGATTGCTATCAACTTGGGTCCCCAGGTCCCTAATTACTTCTTCTGTACTTAATGGATTACCACCTATGTGGTCATTTGTGGGCACTTTGTTTTTGCCAAAGGGGATGACTATACACTTTTTGGCATTTAGCTTGAGGCCATGGCTCTGGCACCAGTTGTCTGTTTCCATGAGGCCCTTTTGGAGGATGCTTGTGTCGGCTGGAGAGTCGATTATGGCGCCCAGTTTGCAGTCATCTGCGAACTTGGTCAGCCACAGTCCTTCCGTGTTGGCCTGTACCTCCGAGAAATATATACCGAACAAGAGAGGTCCCAAGACTGAGCCTTGTGGGACACCACTTGTAACTGGTTTGGAGTTTGACATGGCTCCAGCAATTCTAACCATGTGGGTTCTATCCTTGAGCCAGTTTGCAATCCATCTAGTGGCATAGGGGTATATATTTAAGCTGGTGAGCTTATCTATAATGCCCGAGTGGGGTATTATATCGAAGGCTTTTGCGAGGTCTAGGTAGGCTGTGTGGACCACCTTCCCCTCATTAATGGCCTTGGTGACTGTTTCAAAGAAATCAACCAGGTTTAAGAGGCAGGATCTGCCCTTAACAAAGCCAAACTGGGTAGGATCCAGTGTCTGTAGGTCCCCAATATCTTTATTTATGAGGTCCATGATGATCCTTTCCATAGCTTTGCAGACCAAGCTAGTCAGGCTTATGGGGTGATAGTTTCCAGGATCCATTGAGGCACCACCTTTATGGAGAGGGACCACTGTTGCTGTACGCCACTCTTTGGGCACATATCCTGTAGTAAGGCTGAGATTGAACAGTAGTTTTATGTTTGGGTTTAGCTCTTCTTGGAGTTCATGTAGGATGCAGCCCGGGACACCGCCTGGTCCCGTTGATGCTGTGTTTTTTGCTTTGGAGAGGGCGGCTCTTACCTGAGCATCTGAGATGTCAGGGGCAGCACTCTGCTGGGATAGATATTTGCCTTTTGGTGGGAGGGGGACAAGTTTGCACTGAACCTGTCAGCTAGGATGTTGGCAATGTCTGTGGGTGTATTTTTGTCATTTTGGACTAATTCTGAGCATATCTGGGGATTACCACCCAGGTTCCTAACATAACTAAAGAAAGCCTTGTGATTATCCTTAGTGTCCTGTGCAATTTTTCTCTCGAAGCTGGCCTTAGACAATTTTATGAGTGCCCGTAGTTTTTTTGCTAATACTGATCAGTGATGCCTTCCCTTTTTGGGATTTTGCTCTATCATTTAGTAGCTTCCTCCTTCTATTGTATAGTTTGTTTATGGCTGGGGTCCACCAGACAGGACATCTGCCTTTGGAGGATTGGGTCTTGGTTTTATTTGGGATCTCATGATCCATGCATTCCTGAAGGTGTTCATAGAATGTGTTTATAAAGGATTCTGTGGTCTGGGCCGTATTTTCCACAGGCCCGGGGGCTTTGAAGGATTCCACCTCGGTTTTGAGGAGTGTGAAATTTGCTTTAGAAAAGTTTTTCACTGTGGTTTTCTGGGCAGGGGGTGGGGTCGGGATGTGAATATCCAGTGAGATTAGTTTATGGTCTGATCTTATCAGTGAGGGATACACTTCTGGTCTGGAGCATAGAGTCCCCATGTTGGTGATGATCAGGTCCAGTATGTTTTCCCTCTTGTGGGAGTGGTAACAAGTTGTTCCATAGCATTTGAGTTTATAAATTCTAGGAACCTTTGGGCTAGGGTGTTAGAGCTAGAGTAATGCTCCCAGTCTATGTTTGGGTAGTTGAAGTCACCCAATATAATGGTGTTTGGAGAGACCTTCATATTTTCCAGTGTTCTCAGGAAGGCCAAGTGGGGTTCCTGGGTTTGGGAGGGTGGTCTGTAGCAGGCTATAAACTGGAAGGCAGTTTTACCCACTGTTAGTTGCACATGGATAGTCTCTGATGCTTCATGCTTTGCCACCAACCTGGAGGTGTGGGTATCTTTGATGAATATCGATACTCCCCCTCCATTTGTGGTTCGGTCCAAGTTTTGGGGCCGAAAAGCATGGTATGAGGTATAACCTGGTAGTGCTGAGGTGCTCTTAGGAGCCCTGAACCAGGTTTCTGTTACTGCACAGATATCGATGTTGTCCATGCTAAGGAGAGTTTCAAGTGCGTGCATCTTGAGGTTTAGACTTCTGGCATTGAGTAGCATTACTCTTAGTTTCTTATCCCTTGTGATACCTATGGAGGTGGGTTTGTCTTTTGAGCCTTGCCTAAAAAAGGCACTATGGGGGTAGCAAGAGCCTTTGCCAATATCCAAAAGCCCAGGGGTGACAGGTGCAAGCCGTCCCTAGCGAAGCATCGTGGCTTGTCGAGCATATCATCCCAAGCTGACAGGCATTGGATGCCCTTTGAATGACACCAGTACTTAAGCCAATTGTTGAAATTGATCATCTTGTCTTCATAATGTGGCATCATTCTTGGTGAGGGTAAGATGCTACTCAAGGTCAGGGTCATACCAGCCTGGGCTACATGCTCAGAGAGCTCCTCTATGTCTCTTTTCATGTAGTCCAGGGAGGTACGTCTCAGGTCATTCACACCAGCATGGACAATGACTGAGTCATATTTGCACTTGCCTTGGAGTGACCTGAGTGCTTGTGTTATGTGGTGGATCCTAGCGCCCGACAGGCTGCTCACCGTGACCCTCTCCTTGTTCAGCCTGGTGAGCGGGACGTCAGTGTGCCTGATGATAGAGTCACCTATTACAAGTGTATCAGGTGTGTTGTTTAGTCTTAAGGGCTGTGACTATTCGGCACACTGGCTTTGTGAGATATGTGTTGCACGTGTTTTGTTTTGGGGTAGTGGTTGCTTGGGTGTCTGCTTTGGAGGTCACTGCTGCTTAGGCAGATCTTTATTTAGAGCCTCCGAGTATGTTTTGTGTGTTTATGTGTTTGGTTTGCTGTCGTGGTAGGTCTATGTGAGACTGGAATTGTAGTGAGTGTGGTTTCCTTCTCCTCCTGACTGGTTATGCCAGTACTGAGTTGAGAGACCTTAGCCTCCAGTTTGGCTATATGGTTGCATCTCTCACATGTGTTGGAATTTGTTGGGAGGAGGAGAGGGTTGTCTGTGTACATGAGGCAGTTGTAACATTGCCTCAAGATTCCCAGATTCACCAGCTGGACCGGAGAGGAGATTGACAACTGACCTTTGGACATGCTAGAATAATATTGGGAATTCCTTTATAATTGAAAACAAGGGCCAGTGGGGGAGTGAGGCTATGAGTAGGTTATGAGTGCATGTTCCTATAGTAACATGAACCATGGCAGTGGTGTAATCCAATCACAAATGTGGATCTTATGATTTCTTTTCCTTTAGTCTAGTGTTATGAGTGTATGTTCCTTTCATAGGTAGGAATCAGTGGAGCTTATGATTTCTCTTCCTTTACTTAGTGTTATGAGTGTATTTTCCTATCATAGGTAGGAATCAGTGGATCTTATGATTTCTCTTCCTTTAGTCTAGTGTTATGAGTGTATGTTCCTTTCATAGGTAGGAATCAGTGGATCTTATGATTTCTCTTCCTTTATTCTAGTGTTATGAGTGTTTGTTCCTTTCATAGGTAGGAATCAGTGGATCTTATGATTTCTCTTCCTTTAGTCTAGTGTTATGAGTGTATGTTCCTTTCATAGGTAGGAATCAGTGGATCGTATGATTTCTCTTCCTTTAGTCTAGTGTTATGAGTGTATGTTCCTTTCATAGGTAGGAGTCAGTGGATCTTATGATTTCTCTTCCTTTAGTCTAGTGTTATGAGTGTATGTTCCTTTAATAGGAATCAGTGAATCTTATGATTTCTCTTCCTTTAGTCTAGTGTTGAGTGTATGGTCCTTTCATAGGTAGGAATCAGTGGATCTTATGATTTCTCTTCCTTTAGTTAGTGTTATGAGTGTATGTTCCTTTCATATGTAGAAATCAGTGGATCTTATGATTTCTCTTCCTTTAGTCTAGTGTTATGTGTGTATGTTCCTATAGTAACATGAACCATGGCAGTGGTGTAATCCAAGCACCGATGTGGATCTTATGATTTCTCTTCCTTTAGTCTAGTGTTATGAGTGTATTTTCCTTTCATAGGTAGGAATCAGTGGATCTTATGATTTATCTTCCTTTAGTCTATTGTTATGAGTGTATGTTCCTATAGTAACATGAACCATGGCAGTGGTGTAATCCAAGCATGGAAGTGGATCTTATGATTTCTCTTCCTTTAGTCTAGTGTTATGCGTGTATGTTCCTTTCATAGGTTGGAATCAGTGGGTCTTATGATTTCTCTTACTTTAGTCTAGTGTTATGAGCGTATGTTCCTTTCATTGGTAGGAATCAGTGGATCTTATGATTTCTCTTCCTTTAGTCTAGTTTTATGAGGGTATGTTCCTTTCATAGGTAGGAATCAGTGGATATTATGATTTCTCTTACTTTAGTCTAGTGTTATGAGTGTATGTTCCTTTCATTGGTAGGAATCAGTGGATCTTATGATTTCTCTTCCTTTAGTCTAGTTTTATGAGGGTATGTTCCTTTCATTGGTAGGAATCAGTGGATCTTATGAATACTCTTCCTTTAGTCTAGTGTTATGAGTGTTTGTTCCTTTCATAGGTAGGAATCAGTGGATCTTATGATTTATCTTCCTTTAGTCTGGTGTTATGAGTGTATGTTCCTTTCATAGTAATGAGTGGATCTTATGATTTTTCTTCCTTTAGTCTAGTGTTATGAGTTTATGTTCCTTTCATAGGTAGGGATCAGTGGATCTCATGATTTCTCTTCCTTTAGTCTAGTGTTATGAGTGTATGTTCCTTTCATAGGTAGTAATCAGTGGATCTTATGATTTCTCTTCCTTTAGTCTAGTGTTATGAGTGTATGTTCCTTTCTTAGGTAGAAATCAGTGTATCTTATGATTTTTCTACCTTTAGTCTAGTGTTGTGAGTGTATGTTCCTTTCATAGGTAGGAATCGGAAGAAGAGTAAAAGCATATACTGTGATGACAGTGCACCCAGATAATTATTTCATTTTTATTAATATATTTGGAAATCACTAGGAGAAGCATATCCTCTCTCTTTACAGGCTGTGTCACAGAAGGTGAGTTATAAGCAGCACCTGTGTAAAATGAGTTTTAAGTTGCTGTTCATATGGGAGAACCTAGATGGATTTCATTAATATGGGTCATGCCCCAGTAATCCTGCTTCTGTATTACTGATTTGACAAAGAGCAATCCAGATTTAAATAATTCATAGCATAGGCTGTTCCATTAACCCCAAGTTAGTGTGACATCTGTTGAGAAATAGATTATTATTAAAGTCAGATTTACTAAATATTCAGGGAGTGGGTGAGGTTAAAGTGGCAATGCTACCAAGAAGAGAATAACCATAGTCAAGAAGCAAGCAGACTGAAAGAACAGACTGAAGTCATGTATGTCAGGAGCAGCCTTATATATATATATATATATATATATATATATATATATATATATATATATATATATATATATATGCATGCATGCAGAGAGAGAAGGTGACAGATTTGGACTTCTCCTTTTTGGCCTCTACTTCTCAGAGGTAAAGGTTAATGTCAAGGGCCTTTGGCTGACCATGTTCGCAGCTGACTGCAAATTGGGAGCCATCATAGATTTCCCCCCATCAGTCAAACATTTTTCAAGCGGAGCTAAAGCAGAACAGTGTCTGGACTCAAAGTCACAGATTAAAGCTCAGAAATGCATTATTATACTGTGTCTTAGGAAAGCTGCCACCCAGGCTAATTACCTTGTCAGTAAAACACCCCTAAGAGCTGACCCGATAGTTGGGGATCTGGGAACATATGTTGACAGTAATCTGGCCTTTGACCAACATGTGACCAAGGTAGTAAGAAAATCATTCTATTTTGCCCACTTATAAGTAAGGGCATGGCATCCAAGTCCAAGGAAGTCATAGTACCACTTTATCCGGCCCTTAGCAGACCCATCATTGAGTATAATGCCCCCTTCAGCATGCATCTGACAAGACATATGCAACAGCTAGAACACCCACAAAAGATCCTTACCAGGAGTATCCAGGGTATAAACACATTGACCTATGCAAATTGCCTTAAAGCCCAGTCTCTGTACTTGGTCTCCTGTAGTTACTGAGATGTGATCTATGCCTGGCATATGAGGCATCCTCGGATCCAACCCTGATGGACTTTTTCCACATCCATAAAATGAACAGCATCAGAACCACCAGATCCAGTGATTTAAATGTTACTTATAAATAAGACATGTTGGTGAGACAGTTATGTGTTTCAGAAGATCTCCATTTGAAACAGAATCCATCCCTAACCCTATTTAAATGTAACCTTTACCAATGGATGGGAAACTGGAAATTCACCCCTGGTCTGGTCTCCATGTCTCTAATAGACAGAGGCCAACAATAATGTTCAAACTAACATATCCCCCACCTCACATAATCTCTAGAAACTTCCTAACTAATATTCCCCCCTAATAAATACCCATGGTACATTGGGATGCAATTGGGTCGGGTTACACAACTAGGCTTATAAGGGCCCTGGTGGTCGTTAGCCTAGTATATACCTATGAACCTACTGGCATAAATGTAGACAATGTGATTCTAATTTACAGCATATGATAAATGAACACTGCTACCTAGGTGGGTGACCTTGACCACCCACATATAAATAAGCTTCACACTCTGGTTTCCCAGGAATTTGGGCACCTTACTCTTAAATTAGTGCCTTTCAGTACTATCTTACCAACAGTAACAGTAGCTTGCCTAAATTACATTACACGCACACACACACTTTTTCCAACAGGAGCTAAAATACACTTTGTGTCACCAACCCTTCCTTATTTTATGTTAACATTCTGTCAGCAACTAGGCCAGTCCTACAGGCACAGGACACAGTTATTATACACTTTTTTCTAAACAGGTTACAACCTTTACTTCATTTTATATATATATATCTAGTATGCTGATGAAGTTACATTTGTGATGAAAAACGCGGAGAAGTAGTTCAGCATTTCTTTGTGGATTTTAGTGCTTGGATTCAATAAAGTCTGTTCCTGTGGCTCGTGGCTCCTAGTGCTTCTATTCTCTGTTTGGTCAAGTTGGTTCTTTTGAGGCACTCGTTTCTTCCATATATGTGTATATAGGTACACATTCATACACAACATACATTTAATCTAAATGTGGTAGTTAAAATGCTCCTTAACATTCTTTATTTTGGAATACTATGTTCATTCGTCACAATCTATGAGATCAAGTCATATTTTATGATGCAGAGTAAACTAGAATGTTACAAAATTACAAGTCGTAAACTCCAAACAGCAGAAGCCTATAACAATTTTGTTTATTTGTATTCATTAAGTGAGCCCGTACAGAATCAACCCAAGAGCTCTGCCTAGTTAAATCGGTTGCCCAGAGTCACACCATAGCTAAAGATTTAGAAAATCAGACTCTGTGCTACAGGGAGCAGCTCATAACTTTAATCCTCCATACTAACTGCTAACTATCATAACCTTAATCCTCTGCATTAACTGCTAACTAGCATAACAGTAATGCTCTGCACTAACTGTTAAGCAGCATAACCAGAATTATCTGCCCTAACTGCTAACTAGCAGAACTGTAAGCCTCTGCTTTAACTGCTATCATAACCTTAATCCTCTGCACTAACTGCTAACTACGATAGCCGTAATCCTCCATACTAACTGCTAACTACGATAGCTGTAATCCTCTGATAACTATCATAACCTTAATCCCCTGCACTAACTGCTGTCATAACCTTAATTCCCTGCACTAACTGCTAACTAGTATAACTGTAATTCTCTGTGCTAACTAGCATATCCACAATCCTCTGCACTTACTAACTACCGTAACCTTACTCCTCTGCACTAACTGCTAATTATCATAACTTTAATTCCCTGCACTAACTGCTTGCAAGCAGACCACCTGTTAAAAGTTTACCTAAACAGATAGCAGACAAGGTTGCATCAGGCTGCAATTTAAGCCACCTAAAACTTATTTGACTTTGAAAACCAACAGACTGTACTGTTTTTTGGGAAAAAATATTAAGAGTATGTACGTTCATGCATTTTAAGTGTTTTGATACTGCATTGTATTGCTTAGCTTTGTTCTTCATTCAAATACTTTTGGTTTTGTTCTAACAGGTATCAGCATGAAGGCAAAGGGCAGCCTGATTGGTAACATCAATGAACAGGAATTTGGTATTGCATACCTCAGCGCAAACATAACCGAGGATGCAGAATCAGGGATCGCCAAGATTGAAGGGACCTTTCAAAATATTCCCCCAAGTGTTGGTATGTACTGATTAAATTATTCCCTCTTGATTTCAACTATTACTCAGTTTTAAAAGGCAGCACTTTAGTTCCAGACTACTTCATTTATTAGAAATGATCAGATTTATTGCTGCTACAGTTTGTCAGCATTGAAATCAGTGTTAAAATTTCAGAAACTTGGCTGGTAAAGGGGCAACTTAAATGTAAGGTCTGCTGTCCCAACACAACCACCCCAGTTGTAAGTATGTGACTTCAACCTGATTAATAAAAGAGACTGACTTGTACTTCTAAATGATGACCTGCATTTAGATGTTAACAACCTTTATTGTTTATGTTCTCATCAACAATGATATTATGGTCACATTATGGCTACTTACAAATTTTCTTTTTTTAAGTGATTTTCTTGTTTAAAAGGAAAGTGCCAGTTAGATTTTAGAACCTCCATTCACAAATATTACAAACAAATGAAATGTACTGTTGCTGCTGCTCTCACAGATTCACCTGCGTCCAAAGCATCTCTTACTTCTCCCACAATGCTCTCACCTAATCATTTTCCATATCTGCTAAACTCCTCCTGAGGGCCATAGCTAAGTAAATTTGTATCCTGGGCAGTCCCCAGAAAGATGCCCTCTTGCAAAGAAGTTTATACATTTGTGTTGCAGTGAGCACCCTGGAAGTCATAGCCCACTTTCTGATACTGAAGTCATCTTCATTTCAGAGTTTGAAAAGATATTCCCATTTTCATCTTTTCTTTTGCCATTAGTGTGCAGTCACACAATGACCATCGCTGCATGCGCCTTAGGATAGCATAGCGATGACCCACAGAGAAACAGTTCACCCGCTCTTCTGCCATTAGTGTGCAGTCACACAATGACCATCACTGCATGCGCTTTAGGACAGCGTAGCGATGCCCCACAGAGAAACAGTTCACCCGCTCTTCTGCCATTAGTGTGCAGTCACACAATGACCATCGCTGCATGCGCCTTAGGATAGCATAGTGATGACCCACAGAGAAAGAGTTCACCCGCTCTTCTGCCATTAGTGTGCAGTCACACAATGACCATAGTTGCATGCGCCTTAGGATAGCGTAGCGATGACCCACAGAGAAACAGTTCACCCGCTCTTCTGCCATTAGTGTGCAGTCACACAATGACCATAGCTGCATGCGCCTTAGGATAGCGTAGCAATGACCCACAGAGAAACAGTTCACCTGCTCTTCTGCCATTAGTGTGCAGTCACACAATGACCATCGCTGCATGCGGCTTAGGACAGCGCAGCGATGACCCACAGAGAAACAGTTCGCCCGCTCTTCTGCCATTAGTGTGCAGTCACACAATGACCATCGCTGCATGTGCCTTAGGATAGTGTAGTGATGACCCACAGAGAAACAGTTCACCCGCTCTTCTGCCATTAGTGTGCAGTCACACAATGACCATCGCTGCATGCGCCTTAGGACAGCGTAGCGATGACCCACAGAGAAACAGTTCACCCGATCTTCTGCCATTAGTGTGCAGTCACACAATGACCATCGCTGCATGCGCCTTAGGACAGCGTAGCGATGACCCACAGAGAAACAGTTCACCCACTCTTCTGCCATTAGTGTGCAGTCACACAATGACCATCGCTGCATGCACCTTAGGACAGCGTAGCGATGACCCACAGAGAAACAGTTCACCCGCTCTTATGCCATTAGTGTGCAGTCACACAATGACCATCGCTGCATGTGCCTTAGGATAGCATAGCGATGACCCACAGAGAAACAGTTCACCTGCTCTTCTGCCATTAGTGTGCAGTCACACAATGACCATTGCTGCATGCGCCTTAGGACAGCGTAGCGATGACCCACAGAGAAACAGTTCACCCACTCTTCTGCCATTAGTGTGCAGTCACACAATGACCATCGCTGCATGCGCCTTAGGACAGCGTAGTGATGACCCACAGAGAAACAGTTCACCCGCTCTTCTGCCATTAGTGTGCAGTCACACAATGACCATCGCTGCATGCGCCTTAGGACAGCGTAGCGATGACCCACAGAGAAACAGTTCACCCGCTCTTCTGCCATTAGTGTGCAGTCATACAATGACCATCGCTGCATGCGCCTTAGGACAGCATAGTGATGACCCACAGAGAAACAGTTCACCCGCTCTTCTGCCGTTAGTGTGCAGTCACACAATGACCATCGCTGCATGCACCTTAGGACAGCGTTGCAATGACCCACAGAGAAACAGTTCACCCACTGTTCTGCCATTAGTGTGCAGTCACACAATGACCATAGCTGCATGCGCCTTAGGATAGCGTAGCGATGACCCACAGAGAAACAGTTCACCCGCTCTTTTGCCATTAGTGTGCAGTCACACAATGACCATCGCTGCATGCGCCTTAGGATAGCGTAGCGATGACCCACAGAGAAACACTTCACCCGCTCTTCTGCAATTAGTGTGCAGTCACACAATGACCATCGCTGCATGCGCCTTAGGATAGCGTAGCAATGACTTATAGAGAAACAGTCCACCCGCTCTTTTGCCATTAGTGTGCAGTCACACAATGACCATCGCTGCAAGCACCTTAGGATAGAGTAGCGATGACCCACAGAGAAACAGTTCACCTGCATTCATTGTTTCTCTTATACAAGATGCTGTTCCGTAATTTCTTTCCAGCTCAAGGCTGCACTTCCTCTCCTTTACACACTCCTAGGACATTCATATTATCATTAACTTCAGAGCATATGCCATCTACTCACCTTTTCAGGTTCAGTAGAAGGAATTTATAACCATCCACATTTTGATATTAGAGGTTGCCAAAGTTTTCACTACAGTTAGACGTCTGTTTATATTACATATTTGTACCACCTCAAATGGAAATATTTTGTCACTATCAACTGAATGGCCATCAATCACAATCAGAACCAACCTGTTTTATCCTTGCACATGTCTCTTATTATCTTTCAGGAATACAAACAGCTCACTTGTACGGCTTGATATAAATTTATTATCCTTCAGGAATACTGACAGCTTGCTGCACGGTTTGATGGAAATTTATTTATTATCCTTTAGGAATACTGGCAACTCGCTGTGCAGTCTGATGTAAATTTATTTATTATCCTTTAGGAATACCAACAGCTCGCTGTACTATTGGATGTAAGTTTATTTATTATCTGTCAGGAATACTGACAGCTCACTACGTGGTTTGATGTATATTTATCTTACATATTATTTTTCTATATACCAGGATCTGATGAAGGCATAAGACAAAAGCACTCATCCTGGCCATACTGAAGTGAACTTTTATTTCTGCTGCTATTGGTATTAACACGTTATATTAAAGTTTTAATTCTTATCAGTATCCCTGTCCATGTACAACTGCTGTTTGCTTAACAAATACTGAGAAAAGGGGTTGAGGATGGATGGATGAATCCTTGCATTTGTAATGTAGTTCTGATCATGCTGATTCATAAATTTCTATCTGAATACATGTGACCTGTCTAAAGCTATACCAAGCATCCACATCTACAACTGTGACATAAAACTACTTTCATACAAGTTCTGCATAAACTGGTGTATTGCACCATATTATGGTGTACATATGTGTGTATTAATTGTACTTAAGCTATATTTTGCCTATGATCTTTCTAGCACGATGCTCAGATTATGACCAAAAAATATACACAAGAAATCAATACACTAGCATGGTTAACAATACGTTAACAATGAGGCAAACAGACAATTACTATCTTGATATTTTCATCTAAATTCATCACTTTGCAAACTGTTACATTCACTGACTTCTGTATCTATAGAAGTATTACGAAGTAATATATGAAATTTACCTACAAAAGGAATTTGTATAGAACTAAGTCCTGGACGACCATAGTAGTACTTTGCTGATACCAATGACTGCCGCTGATACCAATGACTGCCAACTATCAGTCATTTATCAGCTAATACAATTCACTGATTTAGTAGCTCTCTGTAGGGAAGAAGCCTCAGATTGTCCCATGGAAGAATGTCACTCCTGCTCCTAAACTCTGCCATTTCCTTCTCCTGCTCCGTGGATCTTTGTCTTTGTCCCATTACTTTTTAAAGAGTTCACAAATGACATGTTTTGTTGTCGGTTTCACTCAGTACTTGGATAGCTGTAGTTTCCTTCATTCAACCCTTCTCCAGTTACTTGTGTACAAGAACGGCTGCAAGATAGCATCAACTTACTTCACATCTGGCTAAAATATGTCAAGCTTTTATTTAAATGCAACAGATAAACAGATTAAACTTGTGATGTTTTTACACAGTGCATTAGATGGATATCAGTTTAACCACTGCTGAGCACTTCTTCCGATAATTCATCCAATGAGTTTGTCAAATTCTGTAAAGTTTCATGTCTAACTACTAGCAGTGAGATAATGTTTGCTCTTCATACTAAATTGGCGGTCACTAAATGAAATCAAAAGCTAGGAATGGTATATAGAGGTAGGGCATTTATAACTAACAAAACTTACCTCTTTGCCTATGCCTTTGTGTTACCTAGGTTTTTACATGGCTTTCTGCTGCTTATTAATCTATCTTCCTTCACTTGTAATAAAATTGAGCAAATTTGTAACAATTTTTTTTTCATGCTGCCCTACCTTCATTTTTCCAACATTTTCTTTCATTAAAATCAATATTTTGGTTTGTTTTCATTTGATACCTAAAACAAATCCATCTCAAAATGTTACTTAGGCTGCTATTTTCCATCAAATGCCCATCTGCATAGAACACCTTGTTATGGCATACTTAAGTCAGGAGTCTACGTTCAGATAGTGCTTAACACATTAAAAATCAGTCATCCACAGAGGGACATGCTGAGTTTTTTAATTACTTTTTTTTTATCTCCACTGCCTGCCCAGTCATCAGCTGTCTAGTAATATTTAGGCCAGATTGTTCCCTCATTTGGGCGAGAAACGATCGTGAAAATCCATCATCCTGGCAGCCATCAGGGCTTTTCTGGCATGGCCCAAGTCTTCACCTTCTTTGGGATGATATGTGCACTCACTTGTGCAATGACCTGCTATGCCTTCCCCATTCACAATAGTGTACATGTTCCCTCATATGCCCCATAGAAGGCTACTGAGTGTCACAGCTTGACAAAGCCAAGCACAAGTCACTGGTGCTGCTCCCTGTACACATCCTCTGCCATCCATACTTTGTCTAATTCTGAGGTTATCACTGCTACTGAAGCAATGGCATATGGGGATCCTTATTGTGAGTACTGACCCTTTGACTCAAAGATTTGCTATTGCGTTCTTCTGTATTGATAACACTGGAGTTGCACAGTTCAGGTATGAAAAAATTGTGCTTCCATTATATATATATGAATACAACCACAGAACAAACACACACACACACGTATGCGTGCACCCACACTTTAAAACATTAACCCATTTAGCTCTGCTTTTTTGACCTTTGTATACAATAACTACAAGCACATTTGTAAACAAAGATGCACTAGTTTGAACATGGAATATTCCAATATGATTATTCCATTGCCTGATTAGTAGAAGTTATCACATATTTAAGCAGTGTACTTGACAAACTCCAGTGCTTGTTGCAAAGCATGAAAGGCCTAAGCCATATATATGTATTTCTGTAAAACATGAAGTGGTTAACATTTTCATTATAATTCTTGTTTACCTTTGCACATTCATTTTAACTGATGAGTATTTCCAGTAGGATCTGCTATCTATCAAGTTAATTATTCTGCAGTATTTTTTAAATTAATTTTACCATGAATAATCTGGCCTTTCTACCTTTGTCATTAATTTAATCTGCCATCCAAATACTATGCAAGTTAATCACCAGTTCATTTAAGTCCACCAACTCCTTGAGTAATGTAACTCTCTGTATTTTATTTTATTTATTTATTTATTTTTGTTTTAATCTTGCACAGAACTGACTAGTGCAAGTTCCTGAGCCTGCCAAGAGCAACTCTGCAGATGTACAGCTTACTGTATATGAGTAACCCATTTATTTTATTGAAAACCGTAAAGTATTTAGACAAGAGTTCATAAAACAAACATCTAATTTAATGCTGGTTCCAAGTTTGCACTGGAATAGTTAATATAAAATGTGTTTTGTTGTATCAGAATGCTAAGGTAGCTGAACAGTAAACTGAATTTGAAGTGGTCCCAAATTCTGTACATGCAGTTTAACAATTTAAGCATTGGTGTGCCACAGAGAAAATAAAATAATGTGTTCTAATTTATGGCCCCCAGACATTTAATTACAGTGTAGTTTCCCCTTCATTTACTTCAATGACTGTCTTTACTCATGAGATCTATAATTCTTGTTCTGGTGAACTATAAATAATAAAAATGAAAACCAGTCAAGGCACTGCTTTGGCATATCCTTTATTTTCCACAAGAATTTAGATGTTGAAAAAAGACAGATCCATTTGAATTCTGGGCATCTTCGGAGACATTTCTTCTTAACTATATGGATCACCACAGTAGTGCTTACCAAGTGAGAAATCAAGACTGCACTTGGGACAGCTTGGGTACCAGGCACAACTGCCAGACAAAAAAAAGATATGTTTAACTACTGATCAAAGAATATATAATCTGATCACTATTCGGAAGATATGAGTGAATCTAAATTTAGTGTTAGAAATCTTACATGGTAAGTAATGGTGTTTTCATGCATCATTCATTTTACTCATTTTCACTGCATGTGTTATCTTTTCCGACTCACAGGAGGGCTGGAGACTGTCCTAGCATGGAACGAGCATGAACTAGGCAAGTAATGTATGAGATACTAGTCCAGTATAGGACACACACCCACCCACACTGAGTCATAACCATACTCACACACATGCAGAGTCATACACCACACTCATACACATGCAGTCATACACCACACACACACACGCGCGTGCACACACAGTCATACACCACACTCACACACACGCAGTCATACACCACACACACACACACACACACACACACACACACACACGCAGAGTCATACACCATGCTCACACACACGCATACACCACACACGCGCACACACACACACACACACACACACACACACATCATACACCACACACACCCACATGCACAAACACACACACACACACACACACACACACACACACACACGCAGGGTCATACACCGCACTCACACACACACACACACACACACACACACACACAGAGTCATACACCACACTCACACACACACACACACACAGACACACACACACACACACACACACACACACAGTCATACACCACACTCACACACGCAGTCATACACTACACACATACACACACACACACAGAGTCATACACCACACCCACACACACGCAGAGTCATACACCACACTCACACACACGCAGTCATACACCACACTCACACAGAGTCATACACCACACTCACACACATGCAGTCATACACCACACACACACACACACACACACACACACACACACACACACACACACATACGCAGTCATGCACCACACTCACACACACGCAGTCATACACCACACACACACACACACACACGCAGAGTCATACACACACACACGCAGAGTCATACACCACACTCACACACACACAGTTATATACCACACACACACACACACACACACACACACACACACACACACAGATTCATACACCACACCCACACACACGCAGAGTCATACACCACACTCACACACACGCAGTCATACACCACACTCACACAGAGTCATACACCACACTCACACACACACATGCAGTCATACACCACACACACACACACACACACACACACACACACACACACACACACACACACATACACCTACGCAGTCATACACCACACTCACACACACGCAGTCATACACCACACACACACACACACACACGCAGAGTCATACACCACACTCACACACACACAGTCATACACCAGACACACACACACATACACACACACACACACACACACACACACACACACACACACAGTCATACACCACACTCACACACACACGCAGTCATACACTACATACACACATACACCGAGTCATATACCGCATGCACACATATAGACAATTTATAACACAATCAGTTCAATGCATATCTTGGGAATGTGGAGGCTGGGGGAGACTGAAGCACCCAAGAAAAAAAAATGCACAGGAAATGGAAAGGACATTTCTAGTTGGGAAACAAACTGGAGAATCAAGAGCTGTGCTTCAGGTGACCTTTACTATTTAAAACAGTTTTGTTGGTATGCTAAAGTAGGCTAGCCAGCAGCATATCTAGGGTGGAGTGAGAGGGGCAACTGCTGTGTTGGAGGGGGTGTGATCACCTGATCCAGATCTTTATTTTATTCAATGCAGTACTGGCATTTAAAAACTGGTATTGCATTTGTGGTCAAACATGATAGCTGTAACAGTCCTTGTATGGTCTGAACTGTAGCAACTACTTGCTTCATTGTAGCAAGCAGTTTGCTACAGTTTAAAAGAATTTATTTGTTTGCTTGCTTGTTTCTTAACTAACTAAATAACTAAAACCTGAGAGCCATAGCACTGTGCAAGCAAGATACAAACTGTAGCAACTGTTGCTACATTTGTAGCAAGCAGTTTTTTACAGTTTAAAAGAAGAAAAAAAAATGTTCTTTCCATAATAAATGTGGAAGGAGGGTTGGGGCAGAGCATAGAAATGGTACTCTGGATGGCTGGGAAAGGAGGGAGAGGGTAGTGTGCTAGTAGAAGGATTGGCCTTTTTTTCCCTATTCAATGGAACCTGAACAACAGGAGCAGGAGAGGGATTTATGGTGAAAAAAATTATGGACTAAACCATTTTGTGGATTCTGTGCTCCCTGCCTTAATCCAGAAATTATGAAATAGCCTTTCATTCACTGATATTTGTGCACGCGCTAGCACACACACACACACACACACACACACACACACACACACACACACACACACACAAGGTTAGTGTAAAATTGCAACAGCTTAGGAAAAGTAATGACAGTTTTAAGCAGTGTATCATATACCCATTACCATCCCATGGAATTAATATAAGTTTACAGATGGAAATGTATACAGACATTTCCTGGAGATACTTTGGTAATTTACTGCATGTAAACCTCTTAAATCCTAAACTGTCACAAAATTTATTGGTAAGAAAAATGGCCATCTTGTGTAGATTCTGGATGAAATACAAAAGCATTTCTCCCAGCTAGAGACACTGACCATCCTGATTCATGAAGCCCCAGGGAAGTAAATACTGTGGGAAGAAATAGCCAGGGAATTGTTATGGCTAAGCTTGTATAGGCACTAGGGCCAATAGCCTAGTACCAACCTATGAACCTCTGCAAGATGCAGACTTAATTCTGGTTTTAGTACAAATATCTGCCCATCCAGAAGAACTACTCCAGACATTGTAAGTTCCAGTGCCAAAAGCTAGATACTTATCCTACCAACACCTGTACCAGTTACTACTCCCCCAAGTTTGACTACAAAATGTTCGCTGAGGAGCACATAGCTGGATATCGCAGAATCAGTTGGCAAGCAACATAACCACTAATATCAGGAATTGTACTCAGCCTCAGAACTGGATAAGGATCACCTGGCATATCCCACACTTACGTCTTCACCCTTATGTTGTGGTATAGGTCATGAAGAAGCCATCTCACTGGGCTTTTCTGCCAATAATGTCTCAGTATGGAAAACATCATACTTGATAAAGGAGAATTTCATGTGAGGGCAGTTGAAGGGAGTCTGAGAGTCACGCAAAAGGTACCTAGATCGCCTGGATATTGAATAACTTAGAGCAGTGATAGTGAACCTTTTGGTCTTAGCATGTCAAAAATTCAGAAAATGCCTATCTTGACTCTGCTGGAATGTCACCCCTCCCCCCAAACAAAAGAGAAACAATTCTTTACATATTCATTTATTTAAAAAAAATGCAAACTAATCATGCGTGTTGCTGTGTATTATAAAAATAAAAGTGACTTATAATAGAGAAAACAATATGCTCACTGATAATTGGGATTAAAATAGTGCACCAAAATTACCCTACTTTTAGTAGCAATTTTGAAGTGAACTGAAAAAATATGTAACACATTCCATTTGATTTGATTAACATCAATTACTGACTTTTTTGTTGCTGAGTTTTAACAGGTAAGTGCAGGGTCACATATTTTTTGTATTTTTGTTCATTCAGTTTCCTTGGTAACTCGGGTGTTGGTGAATGTTAGTGTGTCACCCAATATGTCGTGGAGTGTCCCCTTTGACACACATCATAGGTTCAACATCAGTGGCTTAGACTGAAAACTGGTGTTCTGCTGTTTCAGGTGTTTGAGGATACCTTTGGGAATGCACATCACTAGAATCAAATTTCCTGCCCCTTAGAAGCCTGACAGGTTTTGTAGGATGTATGATACTTGGAACTATTTTTTACAAAAAAAAAAATTTCTGATCCAGCAGTAGTTAGTTTCTCTGGTTGTTGTTAGAAGGACTAAATTTGTTTCAGGACTCAGCATCTACTGTAATGCTAAGGAACGAAAGTTGTTGAACCATCTGGAAAAGAAATCTTATGAACGTTTACAGTGCAGGACAACACACATTCAGGCTAGTGCATAATGCCCTTTCAGACTGTCAGCCCTTATAACAAGCCACCCCAACACTGGGCATTCAAGCAGTAAGCTACCAGACACGTGATTAAATACAGGAAGAGATAGTATAGCAAATACACAGTATGACACATGGCATCCTGAATAAGACCCTAATGGACAGAATACGTAGATTAAATCAGACAGCTTATAAGCTGGGGAAGCATGTCCTTAAATATTGTTATGATGCAAGTGATGCTACCATCAAAGTTGCTGCAAAAGAACTGGTCATTTGTGGGTCCATTTGACTTAGGATGCAGCCTCTTCCAGCTGGAAAGGGGCAGCAATTAAATGCCACTAAAGGTAAGGATTTATAGTTTGCTTCATACTCCCCAGAAGGGTTTTAAGAAAACGAAGAAGAAAGGAAAAAGAAGGAACCCCGTTACATAACTCGTTTCCTTCAGTGTTGTAGAAACTGTGGTACAAAGCAACAGCCCTTCTACCGAAAGTAATCAAAGGCAGTGGGATTCAAACAGAAGGAGAGCATCAAAGGCAGTGGGATTCAAACAGAAGGAGAGCTTTGAAAAAGAACCGGCCAGGAGAGGTGGTAGATGCAGGAGACAGCAGCAAACTATGTAGAGGTAAATGTAAATGGATAATCACCAACTCTTCTCCCAAAGCAAATCTCACTCAGTGGCTGTAGCATAACAATCTGAATTTGTATGACATTAGGACCTCTTTGTGCATGTTTTCTTGAATATGCAAATAATCATTGCATTCTCTGCTTTATACATCCTGTGCAGAAACGCACTGCTAATACATCAGTCAAATCCAATTAAAGTTTAACCCTAGTGGTTCTAGTATACCAGACCATGTATGTGCAGATAAAAGAATATGCTGTTTGTCAGGCATGACAACATTACATCTATAAAATCATTAATACGTCAGAACATTAACCATGTTGGCATTCTTTATTTTAAAATTTTTTTAAGCAAAAAGTAAGTCAAAAAGAAAAAAAAAATGAGTACAGAAAATGAAGGGAAGATGGGACTCATTAATGTGAAAAAAATGAAGGATAAGGAAGGGGAAGGAGTTAAAGGGGGTAGAAAGGAAATAAGTTGGAGTGAGAGAGTATGGGAAATGACTGGGTGAGAAAAAAGAGGAAGGAAAAGAAAAACTATTGTAAAGTCAGTGTAATAAAGCTTTTAAAGGAAACGTCAGAAATTACTCCTTGTCAAATAGTGCAATATTTTATAATAAATTTAGCCTCAATTTTTTTCAAATATTTTTTATTATTTTGCCACATGCATCTTATGGGCAACTTGAGTACAAACATTATACTACATTTCATGTATTTTTGAACAATTTTGTAAATTTTATTTATCCTTTGTTGACAGTTTTATTTCAGCTAGTAGCCTATTTTCAGGGGAGACCCAAGGTGGTACTTATTCTAATAGGCAAAATTTAACAAGGGCTTCCGGGAGTTACTTTACTATTTTCAAGTGGTGCTGTGGGATATTTTACATTCACATTAGCTACCACTAACTTAGGTAGATGGAGCCTCAGGTTCACATCTCATCTAAAGGACAACACACTTTACACTGGACAGTGATAGCCATGATTTTGTCAGTAATTCTAATGACATCCCTCACTATGTTCGGGAGATGGTCCCTCACCACAAATACCATTCCATTTCTAGTCTGTCCTCCCCATGAGTATTAAATTCTAGTACCAGTGCTAATTGACTTTGTTGCGCTGCTCTTCTTTATCGTCTCCTGAGTGCACAGGATGTCCAGTCTCTTCCTTACTGTCATGTCATCCACTTCCAAGCTGTATCCTGTCAGTGAACATATATTCAGTGAATAAATCCTAAGTTCACTTGTAGGAGATTGGTTGATTTTATGTTCAGGTTTCACTCAGTGGAGCTATCCGAGGTACCCCAAAATGGGCATCTGGACACCAGCCAGCCAGTAGCTTCTTGACCCAGAGCTGCTGGTCTTTATGGTGGGTACACAATGGCTAATAGAAACAAATAGACCACTGCCATCATTAGCATGGGTCCTTGTATTGATCAGAGTAGGTATGTTCCTCAACACACTTATCACTGGCAAACACCCATGCCCAATTTTAGCAACATTAGTCAAAGTGACCAAATCATCGAGTGCCAATTTTACATGTGAGTGGCTAATCCTGAAATGGTTCACAGTCTGTGGTCCTTTTTTTCCTAACAGTGCACCACAATTATCTGTGGTCCTTGTTTCCTCACCGTGCACCACAGCTGATGCCTAAAGCAGTTGGTCTGCATAACTCTTCCATCATAGGCGCTGGAATAGGGAGAATACCCAGCTCGAGCACACACACACACACACACACACACACACACACGTATAAATGCATGTGTGTGTTTTTATGTGTATGTATGTATACATATCTATACACACACATACACACACACACACGTATAAATGCATGTGTGTGTTTTTATGTGTATGTATGTATGTATGTATACATATCTATACACACACACACAATATAGTTAAAAAATTAATACTGCTCAATTAATTAACGAATGTCTTGTTTTACTATCAATCTCTCTGTCCCTGTGTCTTTCTCTTTTCTTTATGTTATACTGCTGCAATTGATTACATTTGTAAGTGAAAATATAACATCAATAAATGCTTGTTTTTCTTAGGTCCGTTACTGAGAGTTTTGGTGGCTGTCTTTACTCCACTTTACTGGTCAATGGCCTACCAGAACAGCAACACTTTAAATGGATTCTCCATGACAAGAGGTATTTTCCGTCAGGAGTCGCAGATTGAATTCAGCACAGGTGAATAATAATTTTCTACTATTAAGTTGTAAGTGAAGTCTCATATGGGTACAAATCAGAAAAAATAGATAAATAGATGACTAATCTACTGAAAACAAATGCTCAAACATTGGTACTTGCGTATTATCATGAGATTTGCAACGTGCTATAGTTTCTCGTGTTTTACTTAAATATCATCTTGTATGTGTAATCGTGTTGGCTAAACTGTTAAAAAGTCTTCTGATATATATGTGATGGGTTAGGAAGACGGTTAAAGCTTAAAATTTAGGATTTCTGGTTAGCGTGCTTTACAGACGTCAAGCACTGAATTCAACTGTCACAGTGGCTGCGCGAATACATATGTTGGCCTGAAATGACTGAGGGAATTAGCGTCAGATGTTACATACACGCACAGTTCAAACGGATCAGCTGCTGTTGTATTGTGGAAAGGATTACTTTGTCTGACATTTCTTTTTTCCTACTTGTTGCTGTTCTGTCGAAAGGATTATTTCTGAGCTGTAACCTGTACGGAGTGGGAAGAGGGCAAGAGGGAGACATGAAAATGTATTCTAGGAGTTGCTGTTTTTCCGTCACAATGATTATTTTTGAGCTGTACCCTGTACTGTGTGGATTTAACGGTTAAAAGAAAAACCGGGAGACATGCAAATAATTTTAGGTAAACTGTTTATTTACTATAGTTGTACAAACAGTGTTTTTAAGGAAACTTTAGAATTGAAGCTAGTGAAGAAAAATAAGCTTTTGCAAAACCTAATGAAGATACTTGAAAGGAATTGATAACAATAACATGCTTATTATAGGCATAAGATACCTGCAATTAAACATTATTTTTTCATTTATTTAACTCATAAACCTGCCTAAACATACACAATCTTAAAGAAAACATGATTTCTGTGCTTTTCAAAACTTTTTGGTACTAGTTTACACAACGGGAAGCAACTAGCATTTATGCGAAAATGTGGTTGCGATAATACGTAAGTACCCAAACATTAATTTTGAACCAACTGATATATAGACTACATAACTTGGAGGAAAGCAACAAGATAATTTCTTCTACAACACTATGAAGGTTTGAGAGGTGCAGTATATGTTTCACATACAATACAGTGTGATTCTTGCATTCCTACGTGATCTATTCAGCAGAAGTTATCAAACCTCATAGCTCCCACACTGCCACTAGGTGGCATAAAGAATAGCAGCCAATAAAAGCAATACAACACTGGCATCCATTGAAGATGTATGTCATACAGTACAGTATTTGGTATGCACTTGTCATATTTCTTATGAATCATGGTTAGTATCTTTTAAGTTCATAAAGAAAAAATTAGGCCTGCCAAATTATCATCTATTTAGAGACATCAAAGCTTGTAACTTCATTTGTATTTGCATCTCTTAGCATCCAATCTAAATGTAAACTTTGCTTGAGTCATTAATTCTTGGACATAAGGAAACAGATCACCCTTAATACCTACTCTAAATGTAAATTTCATTCAAGCTGTTAATTACTGGATATAAGAAAGCTGGACTATAAAGCAGATCTCTCAGAATATAGTAGGCATTCCACCTCAAAGCCAGCTCAGTGGTGTTGAATGATAAAGCCTTAACTATGACCCAGATTACTTGGGGTTATCATCATGGGAAAGTAGAACTGAGTGGCCAGTACTGGCTTGGCCATCCTGAGGGAGGGCTTAATCTGGTCAGCTTCAGTGCCAACAGATGCAGGAGGTCTTACGTACTGAGTATAGTGCATTAGCTGTGAATGTTGGATTGGCTCTGCCAAACTGTGTTGATGCAGTACCTTTAACAATGCATGTGAGGAAGCACAGACATCAGCTGGAAGGTTTACAGACTCTTCCTCCTGTGGGCATTCAGGCCTCCCTTGAGGGGATGGGTTTAGCAGCATACAGAAAGAAAAATTGCATCAAGCAACAGGTGGCAGCTGCTCAACCCCCAACAGTCATTCCCACTGATTGGGGAAATATGTGGGTTAGTGAAAAAGTATTCTTCTCTAGAAAGAGAAACTGCACCCACATGGGGTGATGTGGGGTATTTACACAAGGTGAGAAAGGGAAGTGAATGGGTCTGTAGGGAACAAGGGGAGGCTGCTTTGTCTAGCTTCATGCTGCATGTTCTTAAAGTGTTCAGTTGCATTTATTACTGCTTGTTAGTAGCCTGATTACATTGCAGTTGTTATTCTAATCATCTTAGTTCTGACTTAAGCACCCGGGCTCTAAACTAGTTATCGTACTTTAGGTATGTTTGTGGTCTACACTCTTGTGGCAGGAGATGCAGCTTACACCCTTTTGAATTGGGAATTGCTGGTTAAAGGCTTATTGTGTCTGTTATTTTAAAAGTGTCTTTCTTCTGGCTTAAGCACTTGGTCTCCAAGTTATTTTACATTAAGAAGGTTTTTAATCTACTTTTTTGTGGGAGGAGAAGGTAGCCTCCACCCTTCTGAGTTGAGAATTGTTGGTAAAGGCTTATTGTTTACATTTAGATTGGGTATTAAAGGTTTATTGTGCCTCTTACTTATCTTTGTTCTGGTCTACGCATTTGGGCTCAAACCAAGTTATTTGACATTAGGAAGATGTTCTTCATGTTTCACTGTTGCAGTCATTTTCATTTGAGTTATCTGCCTGCAGGTAGCCCTCAGCCAACCTGAGTATCAAAGTCTTGGGTCGTGCATCGGATGCTGTCTCTTCTTCCAAGACATCAGGTAGTCAGGGGTATAAAGCATGCAGCCAATGCCATTACATCAGTCTTTCTTGCCGTACGGTGCCCGAAGCAGAAGCAGTTCGCAAGTGCCGGTTGACCGACTCCTGAAATTTTCGTTTTCGAGTTTCAGAACCAAAGTCTTCAAAAAAGCTAAGTACCCCATTAGGGATCCTTTTTCTTGCTCTAAACCAATGTCAGTAAAAGTTAACAATTGTATTAGCTGTGGAAAGCAAATACCTCATAAAGATTTTCATTTGTACTCCATTTCTTGCCTAGGCCCAGACCACGACTCCCCTCGCTGTCGGTTTTGTGCCTTTTTCAATCCTCGAACTATTCGATGTCAGTCCATTTTTGCAGCAAACTATTTTGGTACTCAGTTTAATTATCCAGAAATGGCTTCAGTAAGCCACCCGACTACCGACATTCTGATAAAACGTAAAGATAAAGACAGAGACAGACCGCATAGGTCCAAAGCTGCCGACGATGCTTCAGTTAAGCTAGTCGCCAGTTCACCGGTACTCAGTGAGGCACTTTTGCAGCCCCTGATACCCGCTACTTCAGATTTGTAGGCCTCTACTGAGACCCATTCGGAGTCTGGTATGCTGCCAGATGCTTCTTCGACTGTGGAACCTGTGGATGTCTCTACCTTGGATGGGTCCGGAGCAGCTGTGCAGGCACTGGCTTCTGAGGGTGTATTCAGGCCTATGGACTTCCATTTCAAACTGACACCATCTTCTTCTTCAAGGCCTAAAACTTGACACACGCCTAGAAAACTGATGCCCAAACCAGACCATTTCACAGGGACCCAAAGGCATTAAGGCTACTACTGCCAAAAACCCTAGCCCCGCTGATAGAGATTCCAGGGCCCTGGACAGATGGGGTAAGAAGATATACACTTCTGCTACTTTGGCCATTAGGGCCTTAAACTGCCAGTTTCATATGTTAAGGTATCAGCAGCATATTATTGGACTACTTAAACAGAAAATGATGTTGATTCCTGACTGTGCTGAAAATAATGAATTACAGGATTTAATGCATTCTGCTGAACAAGTTAGTAAACATACTTTGCAATGTGGTTTTGACTCCTTAGAAGCATCTTGCAGGACTGCTGTCACTGGGTCTTTTCTTAGAAGGCATGCTTGGCTTAAGGAGCAAAATTTGCCAGATCATGTTAAAGCTAAATTACTGGATGCTCCCTTAAACCAGGACCGCCTGTTTGGCAACAAGCCAGAAGTAGTACTCAAAAGGATGGAGGAAAAAGCTAAATCTATGCAAACTGTTAAAGATTTCCTGCAAGTACAGCCTCCCAGATTTAGTAGACATTGGCCTTCTAAGAATTCGTCCTTTCCTGTCTCTTCCAGGCCTTCTCAGTCCAAACCCAGGAACAGCAGACCACCTAGGCTACAGTCTCAAGGTACTCACAAGCCTAAGCAGTGGGGGGCTCCCACTTCCAAAGCTGAAAGTAGTAAGACACCCCCTATGGTAAACTGTCACAATGATTTAACCTTAAACCTTCCAAGCCCTGCTCAATTGTCTGCTCCCTTAGGGGGAAAATCATCCTGCATGCAAAGAACTGGGAACTCATTACCCAAGACAAATGGGTTTTAAATATAGTTTCCCAAGGATACAGATTCCACTTCCATTCCTTGCCAACCCCAAATGGTTGGCCAGACCTACCCCCAAATCAGTGGGCAGAGGCTCAACAGCAGGTTCTCTCTCTTCTAAGTATCAGGGCTATTCAACCTGTCCCAGCAGAGGAATGGGGACAAGGTTTTTACTCAAGACTTTCCTGGTACCCAGAAAAGACAACTCCTGGCATCCTGTCCTGGACCTGTCTATTCTAAACACATTTTTGGTAATCCCAAAATTCAAAATGCTAACTCTTCATCAGCTGCTTCCCATGCTAGACAAAAATGCCTGGTGGGCAACATTGGACTTAAAGGAAGCTTACCTGCACATCCCAATAAGGGAATCTTGCAGAAAATGCCTACTCTTCAGAGCAGGCTACATGCACTATCAGTTCTCTGCACTACCCTTTGGCTTATCTACTGCGCCAGGGTATTCACAAAGTGCCTAGCTCCAGTCATTGCAATCTGCAGGCAAAGAAATATTCAAATATACCCATACCGGGACGATTGTCTAATTCAGGCAGAAAGCCAGGACATACTATTAAATCATGTGGCATTTGTAAAGAAACTGCTAACCTCACTGGGGTACATCATAAACGAAAAGAAATCTCTCCTAGTACCATGCCAACAAATTCTATTCCTGGGAGCAAGCTTGAACACGGCTTCCCAGATGGCCTACTTCATGCCAGAGAAACAAGTTTATTTAACAGTCTACTTCAAACTACTGGCCACAAAGACCCAGCTGTCTGCAAGGAAAATACTGCAAGCCCTGGGGTTCATGGCCTCTTGCATCCTACTAATTCCATATGCAAGACTGCATGTGAGGAAACTACAATGGTATCTAAAAAGTCTGTGGTGTCAACATTCTCAGGACCTGGAATCAATGATCCCTATCATTCCTTGTATAAAGACAGAGTTCCTTTGGTGGGCAGAGGCCTGCTTCCACAACAAGGGACTGCCATTCTGTCTACTCCCTGCCACCCAAACCCTAACAGACGCATCAGACTTTGCATGGGGGGCTCACTTGGCAGGGCAGTGCATTCAGGGCAAATGGAACCTGAGTCAAATGCAACTGCATATCAATCAAAAAGAAATGTTAGCTGTACAGAATTCTCTGACAGCCTTCAAGGACCATATTCTTCCAGGACAATTATTGGTAAAGACAGACAACACCACTGTTATGTGGTACATAAACAAGCAGGGGAGAACCCACTCGTACCCTCTCTGCAGACTAGTCATGGTTCTGTGGAACACAGCCTTGAGCTACCAAGTGCACCTACAAGCTCAATACCTGCCAGGCAAGCTAAATTCACTGGCAGATGACCTAAGCAAAAATATCATGGACCCACACAAGTGGAAACTGGAACCAAAGATATTCAACACTTTGAGAAACAAATGGGGGAGCCCAGAGGTATACCTGTTTGCCTCCCCTCAGAACTACCAATTGGATAAATTCTGCACAAGGACTCCCCACAGACAAGCTTGTAAAGTGGATGCCCTGTCCTTCACCTGGGAAAGCCTCTCAGTTTACGCCTTTCCCCCTCTGCCTCTCCTCTTGAAAGTTCTGCTAAAGATCAAACAGGACAAGCCAAGGACAATTATCATTGCACCAGACTGGCCACGCCAACACTGGGTACTCCCTCTTGCGCAGTATGTCACTGCTGGAACCATGGCACCTGCCTCAGACCCCTTCCCTGCTATCCCAGCAGGAGGGCCAGATTCTGCACCCTCAGCTTCAAACCCTGAATCTTGCAGCCTGGCTAATTACCTGAGTTCTCCAATACCCTCTCTCAGTAAGCAAGTGCTGGATGTCATTCTGGAAGCAAGGAGGCCTAGTACTAGAAAATCCTATGCTGAAAAGTGGAAAAGATACTGTTCCTGGAGTCAGACTCAGGGGATGGGCACAATAGTGCCCAGCTTACCGCATATTCTTCAATACTTAACGAAGATGCTCCACAAGGGCCTTTCCTTCTCATCTATTAAAATTCATGCCTCAGCCATTTCAGCACATTATGATACTGAGCCACCCCTCTTCTCTCACCTCTTGCTGAAGCAATTCCTCAAAGGGGGCCAAAAATTTAAGAGCCCCTACTCCAGCCTGGGACCTGAACTTTGTATTGGAAAAGTTCACTCTACCTGCTTTTAAGTCAGTGTCGACTATAGAGTTTAAATTCCTTTCTTGGAAATCAGCCTTCCTTCTAGCCATCACTTCAGCAAGAAGAGTGTCTGAATTACAGGCCCTCTTGGCAGTGGAGCCCATTCATCATCTTCCATGCAGACAGGGTGTCCCTCAGGACCAGTCCTTCCTTTATGCCCAAGGTGGTATCCAGTGTGGCCCTTAATCAGTCCATTCATTTGCCAACCTTCTTTTCTAATCCACAGAACAAAGGAGAACAAATACTGCACTCTTTGGATGTGCACAGACAATTTAGATTTTATTTGGACAGGACTAAGCCTATCAGGAAAACTTAACAGCTGCTAGTTGCCTTTGCTGCAGGGGCAGTGGGGAAGGCCATTTCAAAGCAAACCATTTCTAAGTGGATAGGCCATTGCATTCATTTCTGCTATAAGCACCATGGAAAACCTACTCCACAAGGGGATAAGATCACATTCCATCAGGGCTGCATCTACTTCAACAGTCTTTCTCAGAGGTGTTCCTACCAGGGACATCCTAGAAGCTGCCACCTGGAGCTCTGTACATACCTTCACCAAGCATTACCACTTACCTATTTTTTTCTAAATCCAGAGCTGGTTTTGCCACTGCAGTCTTGCAGGGCTTAATAGATGCCTTCTCCCTTCCTTAGCTTTGGGAATCTACCCAAATGCAATGACTGCAACAGTGAAACATGAAGAACATAGTACAGTTGCATACACTTACCTTAAATGTAGATGTTCGAATGTATTCACTGTTGCAGTCCTGGTTACCTTCCCTCCAGTCCCCTGACATCTATTGGCTATAGCTTTCTTCTTGTTTACTGTATTTAAGCTTTCTGGTGTATTTGCTTTTTGTTGGAGGTGTAACCTTGTATGTAATTGCTCCCCATTATGGAGGTACCTGGGGCAAGAAAAACTGATGTAATGGCATCGGCTGCATGCTTTATACCCCTGGCTAGCTGACTTCATGGAAGAAGAGACAGCATCCGATATAGGACCCAAGACTTTGATAATCAAGCCGGCTGAGGGCTACCTGCAGGCAGATAACCCAAATGTAATGACTGCAACAGTGAATACACTCGAACATCTACATTTATGGTAAGTGTACACAACTGTACTGTTTGTGGTCTACACTCTTGTGGCAGGAAAGTCTAGCCTATGCTCTTTTGAGCTGGGAATTGCTGGTGTAAGTCTTATTGTGCCATTATTTGATTGGCTACAAGGCTACCTTGTTTAAAATTTGAATCTCTCTGCCTGAAACATTTGGCAGCATTGAAGTCTACATTATTTGAGAAGGAGTGTTGCTGGTTTCTGCTAAACTCTACAAAAGCTAAGGCTTACATTGCAATAACTATTGTTTCAGCATTTATTTTTTGCTGCATTAATTGAGTGCTTTTGTGTTGAATACCTGCACTTTTTGACCCTTTTTTACAGTCTTTAGTTAGGACTGCCTTGGGTCATTTGTTGGCCTGAGACTGTATAAACTAAAGAAAGAAGAGTGTGCTGTGTATGATTGGCCACAGGGCATTTTTAAATCAAATCTCCTCTGCTATTTAAGCATAGCAGTTGTTCAATACTTGGCTCATAACCTATGACCAAGCTGAGACTTACATTACCATATACACTGCTTTGGCTCTTGATTTTCACATTATTTTATCACAGCTACATTAATTGACTGTTTCTGTGTTGAATATCTGAATTTTCTGACCTTTTTTACAGTCTTTAGTTAAAACTGCTGCTCTCCAACCAGCAGTGCCTAGCAGTGATCTATATAGATGCTGTGACAAAAGGGACTACTGCCATCACAGCTGTCTGGAATTTTGTAAATGATTGGGTGTCATTTGTGAAGATCAACATGATTTATATAAGATGCTTGTGTTACAATTGTATTAGAACTGTATGTCATGTGTATATCAAACTAAGTTTGTACAGACACGTGTGTTGAAAGGATATTTTATAAAGGCTTGTGTTTACAATCGATCCACAGTGTGCCCTACTGGAAAAGAACAGAGAATGTACATGCACTATTGTAACTGTTTAAATGTATATATTTTAACATTGGAAACTAGGATACAGGAGGTTAACTCAGTCTAGTAAATTTTAGAAAAAAATAACTGAGATTAAATTACTTTATGGCTAGGCCATAAAAGAATGGTATATTTCATTTTCAGTGCAGTGGGAGACATAATGTCTGTACTAGGGAATTTTCTGTATTGTCTTTAAAGTGAAATAATTACTAGCTTTGAAATGTGAAGGAATGCAATTGTTTTATGACTTCCAGCATCTGCCTAATATCTGAGGTCTATGTATTTTCACAGGTAGATGGTAAATGCTACCACCTACCATCAGTGGTTGTTTTGGGCCTGGGAACTAAGAGTCAGATGACAAGAAATTATGTCATTCTGCAAGTTATCCCAGCAGCAATATTTGAGATATTAGTTTGAGAAATCTCTTAGTGAGACACAGCATTCTGTATTCTGACGTGGACCTGACAGCAACAGCTAGAAGAACCATTCACCACACATCTGCCTTGCTCTTAAGTAGGTGAACTAGGGAATAATATAATTCTCTTAGATATAGTCAGTAAAATAGCAAAGCTTAGTTTAGATATTTTTCTTTATTTATTTGAGACTGTCCTGCAATGTTGTTTAAAATATTCCCTGTGTTTTTTAACTCTGATGTCACTGTGAATACATATTTAGTATTGTGGTGTTTTTTTTTATTATTAAATATATTTAAGCTTTTCATTGTGGCTGATCTTTGTAGAGCTATGTAAGTTTTCAGAGTATTTGCATATTTATTTAGTGATATTGCATGGGCCACTCCTAATAACCTTGCTGGTGGTCAAACTACCGCTTGTATTAATATTACACAGTAAGATTAGACACCCTTTATTAAGGGCCTTAAAGTAGCTGATAAGGAGTTGGCTGGTAGCAGTGATAACTACCTTATAGTCTGTGCAAAAGGGGGCATAGCTAGCAAACCTGTACCAACCTTTCCCAGTTTTGTGTGTGTGTGTGTGTGTGTGTGTGTGTGTGTGTGTGTGTGTGTGTGTGTGTGTGTGTGTGTGTGTGTGTGAGTTATGTAGGCAGAGAGGGTACTGGATGTCTTGGCTTGGCCACTTATCTGAGATCTCAACTCTATACTGTGCCAGTCTCATTGGGGATTTGGCGAAAGTGGGAGAAACCAGCCCTGGACTGACTGTGGTCTCTGTGTGCTCTTAAGGGAAATTGCATTTGATGCAGAGAGCTGCATCTGTAAATACTGTGGGTGTACCTGTTATCCTCCCAGTGTACATCCCCCACTGGTGCCAGTGGTGGGGATTGACGCTCCTTGATTACTGGTCCAGTGGTGGGTCATCACAGATGCACATATCCCCTCAGCATAATTCCCCCTTGTAAGCTGTGTTGACTGCAATTTCTCACAGTGTAAGTTTCCCTTAAAAGCCCTTACTGTCTAGACAGATATTTTTACAGCATCTAGTTTGCACATAGCTGAGCATTGCTCATCAAATTTCTTGTGTTATTGACCTATTCAGTATTTAAATTTACCTCACTCATCCCTAGTAGAGCAGCAACCATGGATATGCACTTCATGACTCTCTCTGTGGCCATTCTTGTTGAGACTGGTATTCTGATGCATTGTAGCACTTGCCTCATGTACACTGGCAACATGCTTATTCTTAATAAAACAGATAAAGTATGGGAGAGGTGTAAATACACTTAAACAATGGAGGCAAAACTCTCTCATACAACCATACCTAGTCATATAGAGGATGTCAGTGACACTTGCACCACATCTACTGCACAGATCAAAGACCCTACACATAAAACTACTTATGCTGAGGCATTTACAGGTAACCTTCCTAAAACACTAAGACCTACTGTACAGCACAATCAGAAAAGGTCCTCAGCCATCGTGTAAACACTCCATTAAAACACCATCCACAGCTACACATAGTAACACTGTATCCAGTGCCTCTGCTGCTAAGCCTTTAAGGTAAACCAGTGCACAACCAAATTTCCTGGTCATTGATGATTCTGTAGTGAGGTACACCAATGTCTTCCTCACTAGACTGAGTAAGGAGTTTCGGTTAAGCTACCTTTCCAGGGCTCAGGTCCATCAAGACACACAGGCACTCAAGTCATTTGCACCACAGGTATCAGTATGACTCTCTCATATTCTGGTTGGGTGTTAATGTCCTGAGTCATATGTTCCTTGACTATATGAAGCAAGACATGCTCAAGATCATTATGTGTCTCAGGCAAGCATGAGCCTAGCACTGAGAAGCATACTACCATCTCCAAGGATGATGCCACATTACCAATAGAAAATGATTGATTTTAACAATTGGCTTAGCTTCTGGTATCAGTCCAAGAAGGACAATATTTGATAGCCTGGGAAGACATGGTTGACAGACCATGCTGCTTTGTCAGGGATGGTCTGCACTTATCCCCGCTAGGCTTTTAGATATTGGCAAAGACCTTTTCCACCCCCATAGTGCCTTTTTTAGGCAACGCCAAAATGATAGACCTCCTGACTTAACTGAACCTACAAGGAATATCTGAAGGTGGTACTGCTCAATGCTAGAAGTTTTAACAAGAAATTCTAATCCCTGGAAGCGTTCCTCTCCATTGAGAGTGTAGACATCTGGTAGTAACAGAGACATGCGTTAAAGTTATGCAGAATATTCCAGCAGTGCAAGGTTATAATACATTTCACACCTTTATACTAGCTACTGCACTGAAGGGAATTAAAGGTAGAGGAGTCTCAGTCTATAGTAAAAACAACCTCACATCCAGACTAGTTAAAGTGTATGAAACGCCTGAACTGATACATGTGCAACTCACTATAAACAGGGTCTCATACCATATCCTTGCAACCTATAGGTCCCCCTCCATGTCCCAGGAAACTCATGCTACCTATCTCAGTGTACTACAGTCCCTCACCATTCAACCCAATACGATCTTTGTGAGGGATCTCAACTACCTCTCTATAGACTGGGAATCCTGCATCAGTTCTAATGCACAAGACCAGTTGGTCCATTCTCTTACCAGAAGTACAAGCATCCTTGACTTTGTACTTACATAGGGGAGTGCGATGTTCCTCACCCAATGCAATGCCCTCGATCATCAGGCAGTATTGTTTGAAACAGAAATTAAATCTAGGGACCCATCAAAACCAAAAACCTATAGGAACTATTTCAAAGCTAACCTCTATCTACTAAATGACACCTTGGCTAAATTCCAACCCCCCCCCCTCAAACCCAGTAAACACCATAGCATATTCTGAACTATTTACAAAATCCTTGTTCAGCCATATTGATAGTCTTATATGGCAAGCTGTGCCCACTCATATTAAGAATAAGCAAACTTAGAATATAAGCCACCCTGTTAACATCATAGTATCAATTTGATTATAAGGCAAAAGAAAACAACCTTGGACAAACATAGGTGGAATAAAGCCCAACATACTGAAAAAAACCAGACCAAATAGGCAGCTTTGAGGGTTGATTAATAAATCAAAGGCTAAATTTGGAGAAAAAATGGCTTCTCAGGTAAAGGACAGCCACCAGACTTAATGCGGCTATGTCCGTAACCTGAAGGGAAATATACAACAATGCACAGAACTCATTGTAAATGACATCTCCCACACTTAGCCAGTGGCCATTGCCAATCATTTGGCTGACAGGTTCAGCTCAAGTTTCTCTCCCGATAGTACAAAGGAAATACTGCATACCACAATCTCCCCCAACCATTACTAAGGAACAGGTGGGTCTTCAATGCCATTTCTAGGGCCAAAAACACTGCATTGATGGCCCCGATAAACACCCTGGGATGCTTACTAAATAGCATCAAATATGACCTCTCTGGTCCACTTAACTCACTTTTCAACTGGAGCCTACAGTCACATTGTGTACCCAAGAAATGGAAGATGGCAGCCATTCACCTGCACAAAGGAGGTCCAGCTACCAATCTGGGTAACTACAGACCCTTAAGTCAGAGCAGCCTCATGTATAAGGCCATGGAAAGAATCATCATGGACACAATATATGAGGTCATAGGAAACCTGCAGATGCAGGACCCATCACAGTTTGGCTTTGTTAAAGGAAGGTCATGCCTATTAAATGTGGTGGACTGCTTTGAGAAGGTCACCAAAGCAATGGATGAGAGCAAGACTGGGCACACAGCCCACCTTGACCTGGGCAAGGCTTTTTTGATACAATACCCTTCCCAGGCACTATAGACATGCTCACTAAATTAGGTATTACCTACTGGATAGCCACCTGGCTCACTGCTAGGACCAAGGAGGTCAAAATATGTGAAGCCATCTCCACAAAAGTCTTGTCTGAAGAAGTACAGGTACTATCCTGTACAAAAGCGCTTACTTTTTTTGTGAATAAATAATTCTTTTTGGAGTGTATCGAGGTCATGTTCATACTTTTTTATTTTCCATATTCGTACGTCAAACAGTAGCAGAAATACAAGGTCTAAGGACCTACATTTTGTCTGTGACTTAAGAAGGAATCCCTGGGAGGCAGATATATGTCCCGGAGTCTGCCCCTCCTATGGAACAGGCTTCCCAACCATGTGAAGCAGAGTTAGTCAATTACCAAATTTAAGTGCAACCTACACCAGTGGATGGGGTGTAGGAAATTTATACCAGGGCTGACACCCATGTCTCTTATAAACAGAGGTAGCGTATAAATGGCTGGCCCTCAATATCCTATTTAAATACTGGACATCATCATTCTTTTGTGAAAACTTGGCTAGGCTTAGAATTGCCCGAGTCATTACCCTAGTAACAATCTATAAATCTGTATTGATCAAGGCTACATATGGCCAAAAAGAAAGTATTTATTTACTTACTTACTGGGAAAATCTGACTGGTTTATATTAGACCCCTTTTCCTCAGAGGCCCAAAGCTCCAAGAAGTAAATATAGTTGTAACATAATATTAAACATAAAATATTAGACAAAATTAAAGGCTGACATGGAGCTCAAATACTTGACTCAAATGCATAAAACTGTGATCAGAACACTGCAGCAAGGCTTTACTCCAAATTGAATGTTTTATGGAGGGGGGACAGGTGGTTTCCCCCTTGTTTGTACTGTACCCTGACAGCTCAGGCTGCTTAACATAATCATCTCTGAGGTCGCTATTACTGGAGAATAGGCAAACACAGATTTTTTTGTTCAAAAGATCAAGGAGTCATCTTTCTCCTTCCTGTGACAAATTTGCATAAAAAATATATATATTTTAAAAAGCAGTGCTTGAATTAGTACAAGTCAAGCACCTGTGTGTTCAGCAAACAGTATCTTTGTAAAGTGATTTATATATCTGATTATTTGATGCTACTTTTTTAGCACGATTATATCTTTATGTATCACTGTGGACTAAGTGGGAGGGAACACTATCAAGCCTTGTTCACAGGGTATAACAGGAAACAATTTGTTTAGCAGCGCATTAGCTGAATTCTCGTGTTTAAAGGATTTATGGATCCTTTGACTATGTTGAGCACAATAAACCGTGGCAAGTTCTTAGAGAAATGGGGATAACAAGTCATTTTACTTGACTCATCAAAAATGTTATGCAGGAGAAGATGCACCTGTTGGAACTGAACGTGGAGTAACCTTACTGGTTTAAGATTTGGAAAGGAGCATGCAGGGCTGTATATCATCACAGTTTTTAACACCGAAAGCTAGACCCTTTCTGTTTCAGTAAATCACTATATTCAAAACACCTGACATGGAATATCCTCAAACTGTTACTTTTTTGTATGGTAGAAAAAAAGGATGGCCTAACAGAGGAGTGCAGTTTTTAACCTACTTTTATTTCATAAAAGCCAAACCTTGAAAAAGGATTTTTCATTATTTATGCATAAATGAAACTTTCTATTGATGAAAATAATAAAAACTTTACTTACTCTCAGCTTTCACAGTCTATGAAGCACTAAAATATTATTTGTTAGATTATCCCTTCTTTGGCTTATCATAAAGGACTCATTTTTCCCTCATTTAATTTCTCCAAGTTTTTTGGGTTTTTAATCCCATGACAAGAATAGATCCCATTCCTAAATCAAAGTATGAGTAAAGTTCATGAAATGAATATTGTTTCAGTCTTTGATGTTAGCCAAAAGTGCTTTTTGCAGCATCCACAATGTGCCTAGAACTGATTTGTTCTGGAATTCATATGGAGTTACATGTATCTGTAGCATATCTAGATACGACTGTTAATTCTGTTTTATGAGACCCATTGCTCCTACTGCTATTGTAAATGTCAGGGTATCTTTCTTCCACATTGCTTTCATTTCTGTCTGCAAATCCTGGTATTTTATGACTTTGTGTCCTTCTGTATATAAGACATTGTAATCAATGGTTGTAGCAATTTTACTGTTCAATGATACTTTTGTCTTCTTTTCATATCTGGTTGTCCCGCATCTGTTTTTTGAACTGTTGTTAATGGGTATTTCCCATGAGATATAAACTTAATCATTCTCTATAATGCTTTTGTGGGTCATGTTTCTAATGTTTCTCAGCTACTTCAGTACTGTAATGTTTGCACAATCCCCAAAACAACAGTCTTGCCACATTATTTTGCCTTTCAGTATACAGGCTCTCTGACATTGGTGTACCACACCCAACAAAAAGATGTGGGACTGTTTCCAGTTCTGTTCTACAGAACGTGCATTTGTTTGGTTCTCCCAAATGTCAATGAAGTTTGTAAATCAACGTGTACATGGTCCACTATCCTGGGCCACTAATATTAACCTTTCATCTTTTGATTTAAATTCACATCTCCTGTACCATTCCTGCATTAGATCCTGATTGACATGAGCTTGCTCCAGGAGTTTGTTGTGCATGCAACTTTTTTTTTTTTTTTTGGCACATTCAGTTGCTGCCTGATTTTTGTCTGCTTCTGGTTTGGTTTCCATTCCCACTTCACACCAATATGCTTCTTCTAAGCAGGGAAGTCATCTTAAATTTGTTCTCTCCATGTTTCAAAACTTTCACTATGTTTGGATCTGGTGAGGTCAGCAGATATGTATGTAGTACTACAATTGCAGATCTCTACATCTAATCAGTTTTGAGGATGCCCATACCTCCTTTAGAACAAGGAATATGTAATCCTGGTATGCAGTGATTTTTATGTATCATTTGATAAGTGTGAAGCATTTTTTTTTTTTGTTTTCCTGTCCAATTGATCCAATACGTTTGGGACCAGTCAGTCACCCCAAACCTTCAAGTTAGAAAAGGAAGAGCAACTTGGTTTATAGCTTGGACTTTGTTCCTAGATGTCAGGGCTGTTTTCAGTATTAATTTTAGTCTTCTAAAATATTCCTTTCTGATTTTTGTTTACATTTGTTCATGATTTATTGTCGATCCTTCATCAGTTCCCAAATATTTATACACTCCTTCCTGCTCAGATTCCTTTACATTACATTCCTGTCCCAGACTGATATTTTCTTGGTGCTACAGCTTTCCTGTTTTAAATGTTGCCTTTTAACATTTCTCAAGACCAAATTGCCATTCTTATATTACCTCAGAAAGTTTTGACCACTTCCAGCTGTGCTTTTAGCTCCTCATCTGATTAACTATACAGTTTTAAATAATCCACAAAAATGTGATAAGGAGTCTTTATACTTTGTTGTTATGTGGGAGCCAAATTGTAACCATGACCTAATTTGTTAAGTAGACAGCTTAATGGGTTAAGGGAAAGACAAAAGAGCAGTGGTGGCAAAAAGCCACCCTGGAATACCACCCTTTGAATTTTTATCCCTAGGATAACAATTTGTCCTTTATCATGGCTTAGCTGCAAAGTGGTTTGCCACTGCTTCATGGTCACTGTAACATAATAGATCAATGTAGGGTGTATCTTGCACATCTCTGAGCACTCCTTTATCCATGAATATGGGATGCTGTCAAATATTTTTTTGTAATCTATCCATGCATTACTTAGATTCTTCCTCTTTTTATAGCTCTCCATTATGACTTTAATAACAAATGATCTTTTGCTACTTTCTTGTTTTATTGCCATGATGGAGTTTTCTTTTAATTACTATAACGTCTGTCAGCATACTTCCGCAGTGGTGCAGCAGTAGCGTTGCTGCCTCACAGCAAGAGGTTCTCCCCTTCGATTCTCTGCTTGGGTTGGGAGTGCCTCCTGTGTGGAGTCTGCATGTCCTCCCCGCGGTCGAGTGGACGTTCGAAAGACATGCGTTGAATGGGCGTGCCTTCGTTGAAGGTAGGGTGTCAGGCTGGCAACTCGACACCATAAAAACCAACTGCCAATCATTAGCAGACCGGAGTTCCGTTGTTTCGACCCTTAACCAGGAAAAGCCGAAAGACAAACAACAACTATAAACTCTGTCAGCATCAATTCTAGTATATAGTTTATACATCTGGAAGGCAAGTTATTTGGTCTATAGTTTCTAGGATAGTTTGCAGGGTCACTCTTAAGGATAAGTATCTTTTTTTCCTGTTGTTAACCAGGTTAGTCTTTGTTCGGGGTGCACATATAAGTAGTTCTTACTCAGGGCTAAATCTTTATGTAAAGATGTTAATACTTTTAGCAAGAAGATATGAACTGCATCTGAGCCTGTGGTTTTCCATTTAGGAACTTTTCTTCATTTTGTTTCAATTTCTCTGTCCGTTACTTCATCCCATTTCATATCTTATACATTTGAACCTCTTACTGTTTCTTTTACTTCTAGTCATTCAGCACTTTGTTTCATTTCACAGGTTTTCATAGACATTTCTTCAAAATATGTCTATTTCTTTTTTATTTTTTTTTTTTGTGGTGGTTCTGTTCGTTTTGCTTTGTTTCTCAATTCTATTTTTTGGGTCACCAATGAATTACTTATTTTGTATTTTTCCTTTATAATTATTTGCATATCGTCTAAACTTTTTTCTGCCTGTACTGATATCTTTAGTTTGCTATTTGCAATAGTATAGATCTTGGTCTGTTCTAATACTTTGCATTGCTTTATCATGTCTATCTTTTGAAGTATCTTTGTTGATCTGTTCCCTCTTCTGTACTCTTCCAACAATGGCGCTTCTTTCTTAATTGCTTTACTTTTTTCTCTGTTCTATACTTCCATGATGGCATTTGATTTTTCCCTTATCGCCCTATAATTTTGCTACACAGTAATATGTCCTATGCACTTCTATTATATTACATGAATTTCTGTTAATAGTGTTGATCATGGTGTTCATTTGTTTATCAGACTTCTAACATTTTGGGTCTTATCGACTTTCTGTAATCTATTTCTTCCATCAGTCTTAATATGTCAATCTATTAATCAAGCAACTCTTACCTTAGATCTTTCTCTGTGGAGCTGAGGGCACATTCTTTATTCTCTAATTCTTTTGGACATTCTACAGGAAGTTCAAGAACATCTTCCTGTGACATATTCTCTTCAGATGCATCCTGTGTCATCCTTTGCTTTTTCATATGGGAACTCACTGGCCTATCACTCCACAACATTGACTGCATCAGAGTTGCCACCATTTCCTGCTCCTTCCATTGGTGTGCAACTCCAACTGAAGGTCTACACTGGTTTCCCACTGAAGGCTCCAGGGTATCTTCATGGGGTAGCTGATCATATGCCTTCTGTTCCATCTTTTTTCTCCTTAATTTTGGGACTCATTGTTCCACAATGCTGTGATGTTACCAGAGTTGTATTTTCTACACTAAATCTTTCACTTTGTGGGTAATACATAACATCATTTTCTGTTTCTCCATTACTAAGCCTCTTTTCTAGTTTCTCTTTTGTAGTCTTATTTTTTATTTTGTAAAATTTTTCCATTTCGATGCATTTGCCTGTCTTTCTCTTCAAATATCTTTGGTATTGCTTTTTGTACTGATTAGTTTTACTTTCTCCTTTGCATAAATGTTGTGGCATATTACATTTCTTTTTTTTTTTCTGTGTCCATACGTCTTCAGATGTCCCCCACTCCACCTGTTTCTCCTCATTTTGGGGACTCATAGTTCCATCATGCTGTAACATAACCTTTCTACATTAAATCCTTCACTCCGCAAGTGTTTCATAACTTTTGCTTCTATTTGTTTAACTTCTGCTTTACTAATCTTTTGTTCTGTGTTTCCCTTTGTGAACTTATTTTTTGTATTGTGCAATTATCCATATTTGGGTGCCTTTGCTTGCATTTTTTTCATATATATTTGGAGCTGCTTTTCTTGTATTGAAGTGTTTGGCTGTCTCCTTTGCATAAATATTGCACCATATCAGATCTCTCTTTCTTTCCCATGCCTATGTTTCTTTTTTATACCTTTCAAAAATGTATATGTTTTGTTATTTATATATATTCACACTTCCTCAGTCGCTTCTTTTCCCAGATGGCTGAAAGTTTCTTGGTCTGTATAATGTTTTCCATGAACCTGTTGTATTAATGAACACAGACTTGCATTTGAAGTTTTTAACAGTTTTTCTTATCCAGGTATTTTTCTTTCCTCTAATTTCTTTCTTAATCTTTTTGTATATCTTCTATCCAGAAATTCTGGGCTTCTTCCATAACAGCAACAATGCATAATTACTTTCTTATCCTCAATGTTCCACTCTCATCTTTATTGCTCTTTTTTTGGCCTGTCAATTTTTGTGAACTACTACTTCCTTCTACAGCAGGGAGGGCCATCCTCCCCCTGAGCCTGGTCTAACCTCATTATATTAATGTTTCCATGTCATGAATATTCTACATTGTTATTTTTTCCAGTCCTGGCACCAGTGCACCTACCAGGATTGGGCACTTTTTTTATTGAGACTTGTCCAGCTGTCTTTTCATTTTTTACCCTAATTTTGTCCATAATATATGCTATATAAAATACAGTCTTTGTAACAGTGTCTTCTTGGTGAGATTTTGTAAAAACAAGGTCCACCTCATGAAGATACTCACCACAACTTGAGGATGAATTCACTTCTGGCAGTCCTACCATCCTTTGCTTGCTAATTTTATCATTTCTCCATTCAGACACCTAATTCTTTCCCAGTTTAATTTTTCCAAGTCTTTTGGGATCCTAATACCATGACAGGAATGGACCCCATTCCTGAATCAAAGTATGTTAAAGTTCATGAGATTAGTATTGTTTTTGTTGTTGATGTTAACCAAAATTTCTCTTCACAGGTCATCTGTGAATAATTTAGCACTCACTTCCCCATGAACTTGCAGGCTCTGCTAAAGAGAGGTGACCTCCTTCCATCCGCACTCATACCCAGTGATGACTGGTGCTTATCACCGACCTTGCAGCCTGCTCTCCTGGGCCAACTGGAGATCTGTGGTACTGTGGTATTGTTACATTTAGGTGGGATTCTGACTTAGGGGCATTCAGTCATTACCCCACACATGTTAGCTCTGCACCACAGGCTCCTCAGCAAAGCACATACACCAAATGTCTAAACCAGCATCTCCTCTCATACTGAGCAAGATCACAACAGCAAATCATCAGTAGGGTCAAATTAACTTGTCTCACTATGGTCTAATCCCAGCTCACATTCCCAATTAGAGAGTGAACAATCCAATGACTGGTGTATTCTGCTTCATAATGATAGGACAAGCCAACATCAAAGGATCAAAAAGCAACATCACTATGAATGCTTGGCCACCAGAAGCAAGTTATCCCTGTGGTAACTTTTCTGACACATCCTGCTTAAAACTCAGAAAGCCAGAGGGATCATGAGGCCCCATTTTCACTAACTCTATTCATACTGAAAGTCAAGCTCAAGCAAGCTTTTGCCCTTCTCCATGGGAGGTTTCAGTCCTCCCTTCAGCTTAGGACACCTGCATTATTCTTTGACAGGTGTACCTCCCCAGTCAAACTCCCCATCTGACACTGTCGCCAGAATGGGTCATGCTCTGACGTCCGAGCACTTGGAGCCAGAAGCGAGAGCCCTGAGGGAGCTCAGCCCTGACCTCACCAGCTAAGTGAAAAATGAGCAGTGATTGATTATAACGTAGATTTTACTTATGTAACATTTTACGGGTTTTTTATTGGTTGTGTAGTGTAGTTGCTCCTTACCACCTTGTATATAGCTATGTTTTGTCAAGTGCTTCTGTAACGCACATTATGAACATCTCAAAGTGCTACTTTTCACATATTCTAAAATATTCCAGCAGGCTTACTGTATACCACATTGAGTGTGAAGCGCACGGTATTCCATGTGCCCAGTGCTGAAGTCCACTATCACTTTAATAATGTCTGATATAGTTTCTAAGTGTGCGCTGACAGGGATTCCTTATGTGACTTTCTAATTTCCTCTGTGTTTGTGTACCCATGCAAGTTGGTATATATAAGTACGGGGACTTGCTACACTATGCAGTGGGTCTAAAATGCTTTCCTTTAAAATTTTTGTCAGGTTGTATTTGTGATGAATTGAACTTTATGATTCACCTTTGAGTTTGAACTCAGGTATTCATTGGTGAATTATATTCGTAGCATGTTGTAGTTCAATGTATGAATAAGCAGCAAAAACACTAGTAGATACGCATACTTTATCTTAAGATGACCAGCATTTTCAATAGCTAAGTCAGTTTCAGAGATAAAGAAGAGTGTACTGTTAACTATCACATCATAACTACACTGACCACATATATGCATTTAGAATCCCTCTGTATTTAATTTTTCCATGTTTTATTTTCTTTTTTTTTCACTTTCCTAACTCGGTCTGTTAAAAATGTTAACCTATTAAACAGTGTTGTGTCATTTTCCTTGTGGTTAGTGATTATTTGCTAACTAACATATGCCCCTTCACACTCTTAATTGCTTATGTTATCTTTGTTTATAACCAGATAATACTGTTTATTTCATTTCCAATCCTCCTCTTCATTGGTATACAATTTACTGATCTATGAAAACAAAATTAATTTAAATAAAAGTTTAAATGAGATTGTTTGCATTTTCAGAAACAGAACAATTAAATATGGTAAAACTGAACATTAACTTCAGAAATCCCATTTACATCATACGTTTTTTTAGATTAATTGCATAGTAATGAACTGTGTAATCATGTTTCTTGACTTTAAAGTCAGCACTTGAGATCCAGTCACAAAATGTGAGACATTGTCTACTGCTGAACATAAAATTAGTTGTTCCATATTCACGTCTTTGATCCCTGAGTTAAAGGTGTTGGGGTTATTCTCCATTTTAAATGTGTACTCTGGATAGGAAAGTAATGCATTTTCACAGGCAACAGCCAACTATTTCCTTAATAGTAACTGTTCTCTAACATTTCATTTTTGCCTAGAAGTAATATATCTCCTTTCATAATGTTTACAGGAGAAGTTCTTCGAATAACTCATATTTCAAGAGGGCTAGATGCGGAAGGAACTCTGCTATCAGATACTGTCATAAATGGATTTGTACCGAAGTCTTTGACGAATGCAGCTGTGCCTCTTAAGGTTTGTGATTGTGGAATGATAATGTCACACTGGCCACAGTCTTTCCTTGAGTACATTATGTATCGGATATACTGCATAACTCATAACCCATAGCAGTCTGTTCAGTCATCCTTGGATTTATGCAAGGTTAGGGTATGCTTTGAGGTGCGACGCTACTTCTGACAATGTAAAAAACAGAGACATGATGAGACAGCGTAGTATCCTGGTGAAGACTCCCACAGTTTTGATGCACTACTTCTTAAATTGTATGGATTGCATAATGATAAACTTTATAGATGGCACCAACTTTTAAACTGAACACAAGGTTCTGGTGATGGTATGTCTTACCTAAGCAGGAGAATGGGCCTTTAGTAATTCTTTCCCATATTTCTTATTGCATTTTTGTATTCAGTGATTTTATTTCTTCCAAGATTATATTTCTTCCAAGATTATCTGTGTAGAAAAGAACACAAATACAGCATTGTGATTTCATCATATTAGTATGTTATACTGTTCTTCACGCAACACAATCAATAATATGTTTAAATCAGGTAACAGCAAAATAGAAGCACAGAATATCTAACCTTCTTGGGTCAAATTTGATTCCCATAGCTTTGCTAGACACACACACACACACACACACACACACACCTTCTCTCTGTTCCATTTCAAATTGTGGATTAGTTCTCTTAAATATACAGTGCTCCTTTCTAAATAAGCCATTGTTTATTTTGGTATCCCATTATTCATTAAGTAAATCTGATTCATTTCACAGCAAACGTCACACTAGCGGATTTTCAGTAGTTCTCTCTCTCTCTCTCTTTCTCTCTCTGTTTGTTCTCCACCCCTGGATGCTTTTGCAGCTGCAAAAATGCTCATCCCGCAAGGTGATTGCTCCAGTCCTTTGTTTCCCATCTTGTTAGAAATCAGTAGTGTCCTGAGCCTTACCTTATCACTGCATATGTAGAGTCTAATGAAAGGTTCCTGACTCATTGTCAAAGCATTGTTTCCACACACAAAAAAAATGAAAATAAAAAACATAACTTATCAAAGTACTTGCAGCAATTCCCAAGTTTCTTGCAAAGAGCTTTTTAACAGAGTGATATCATGGAACAGTGGCCTTAAGAAAAATCTCCTTACTCTCAGGCTTGTATATGTCAGAATTGTATGTTTAGAAATGTGAAGATACAAGATGTGCAGTGGAAGTGCTGTTTTTGCATTTTTTTTCAGTCGATGTTGTGTGATTTTTTTTCCTTGTAGTAGAGTTACGTCAGATAAATATTAACTTGATCTTTAGCCAAGATATCCATAGACAAAAATACTGTTCTCTGTAATTGCACCCACTTCCTGCCCCCCTCTCCAGCTTCTCACACAATTACACTCATACTCTACTCTCCCACCTAAATTTTCACAAAACACCTCCACCTCTACACCAGTCCCTAAAATCAAACATGCTTTCATATAATAATCCTTGCACTATTAATAATTGCCCTCACTCCCACCACACCTCACAAACTTTCCATTATCTCCTTAAAATCTCCCACCTACCCATCCACAAATCCTCCTCTGTCTACACATACCAACTTCAATGTAACACCCCAAATCTATAACTTCACCAGTATTGATCAATTCTCATATAGATATTTACATTTATCTACTTCTCCACATGTATCACTGAATCTGCACCAAACATCTACTAAATATATTTCTCCATCATCTTGCAAAAAGTCAAACCTTCAGTTATGTGGAGACATACACCCTAACCCAGGGCCAAATACCATCCTACAAAACACATCCAATGCTCAAAGTAAACCCCAACCAACAATAAAACATAATACTCTGCCACTCATCAACATACCTCAAGAAAAAGGTCAGACATCCTCCTTATCAACATAAACGTCAGAAGCCTGTTAAAATGCATGAATTCCATGCTACTCTATCTCTGTACATTCCTGACATTGCTGTCCTAACTAAAACCTGGCTTAAACCCCACATAAATAACAATAAAATCATATCCCCAGGCTTAACGTTCTTAGACAAGACAGGACATCAAAACGAGGAGGAGGTGTAGCAATAATATATAAGGACTCTCTTAACTGCAAGTAGAGCCCCCAGATCTAAATAACACTGAACTACTAGTCTCATGCCTGCAAATCAACAACAGCAAACATATTATTCTACTAGCACTATACAACCCACCCAACAACAACCCAGCTACTATAGAAAACCTACTCTTGTGGACGTCTGCTACATTTAGTCAAGAAACCATCATAGTCAGAGACTTTAATACTGATTGGCAAACCTATTCCTCTGAAAACCCCTCCGAATACATAAACTTACATGGTTTCACCCAACTGATACATACCCCCAGTAAGGCTGACAAAAACAGTAACAATCAATCCATTCTCGATTGGACCCTGACAAATAAACCCTTAGATGTCTACCACTCAGGCTTTTTGCCAGACAGCCTGAATGATCACCTACTAACCTACTTCCTAAGGTATCGCAACTCTCATACAAAAACTACATCATACAAACAAGTACATAGTACAAACATTTTTTCCATAGACACTTTTAAACAACTACTCCAAAACTTCAATTGGTCCCCATTAAAATACCTCCCATTAGATATAGCAGTCAAATATTTCAACAGTAAATTTCTAGATATACTCAACACCCTGGGGCCGTATAAGACACATTAGAACTACTGCCCATGGCTCACAATAGAAACCAGACAACTACTAAAACAGAGAGACAAAATTTGGTACCAACATCAGGCCAACAAAACCAAAACCTCCATTGATAATTACTGTCACTTAAGAAATATTTGCAAAAAGCAAATCAAAACCGATAAAAACAGTACTACTCAAACATGCAGCGTAAACATCAAAATAACCCACAAAAATTCTGAGGTACTATCAGTAAACTTATGTATCCAGGACATACTTCCACCCCATCACCAAATACTCATAACTCAGAAGAAAATATAGCATCCCAGTTCAACTCCTTTTTCATAAACTTTGTACTCTCACTTATAAAAAAACAATTTCCAACAAATATTCATCCTGTAGCTAATGGCAACCTTAACACACACTCTCTCTCCAGCCCATCCAAATAGGTAAAATAAAGAAATTACTAAACAGGCTAAAACCTGCAACTCTTGCTGCTGACAAGCTACCAAATGAATTCCTCAAACTAGCTGACATCATCTGTTACCCAGTATCGATTCTCATTAATAGATCCATCTCACAGCAGTACATACCTAAATTTGAAAAATCTCCTATGTAATTCCTCTCCACAAAGAGGGCTCATCATTATTCATTCACAACTAATGGACCGTCTACTAACTAATAAGCTCCTTGCCAACTCACAACACGAATTTTAACCAGGCCATAGTGCTACCACTGCTGTGCTTAACTTCAGCAATCAGTAAACCAACTGAAAAACAGCAACCAAATGGTCTCCTGGATATTTCTAGATATGTCAAAGGCATTTGACAGTGTTCCACAAGCAGTTCCTACAAGAGCTGGCATCCCTTGACATATCTAAAACTACCCTCTCATGGTTCCAAAATTACCTTTCAGATCACCAACAAGCAGTCAAGTGACAAAATGATCTCTCTTCTCTGCTTCCTGTAACAGTTGGTGTTTCACAAGGCTCAATACATGGTCCACTACTCTTCTCAGTCCTCGCCACCAATGTCCACACTGCAACTAACCTTGCTACTGTCATTCAATATGCAGATGATTCCACTGTCATCTGTGCTGCACCCTCCCTGCCACAGCTACAAGAAGTTACCCAAAAATCCTTCATAGCCATCAAATCTTTCCTAAATAAATATCAGCTCATCCTAAACCCCCAAAAAACAAACTAATGCTATTCCCAGACAACAGTCACAAAACAAACAACCTCAACCAGGACTTTAAAATCACCTCATCTAATCACACACTACTTGGACCAATCTCAGAAACTAAGCTACTAGGAGTCACTATTGATAATAATTTAAAATTTGACACGCACATATCACTTGCAATAAAAAGGCCTACATTAAATTGGGTTCTCTCTACAGGATTAAGGCTTACCTAACCAACTCTTCCAGACAAGCAATTGCCAGGACCCACCTACTGTCCCACCCTATTGTATGCCTCCCCTATACTCACAAACCTCAGGAAAACTGACTTAAGCAAACTTGAAACATGATACCATAAGTTAGCCAGCTTTGCCGGCAACTTGTCCCTCAGGACCCATCACTGCCTTGCTCTAAAACATTTCAAATCATTAGAACTACCTAACTTCTTATTCTTAAACCAGCTTACCCTAGCCCACCCTATAGTATACCTGTCTGACAAGTGCACAGCCTTACACAACCTAGTACAAATCCACCTCAACAACAGGACTCTGAAATCCTCCAACAAACTTCTATTAAAAGTTACAAAATCTAACAGCAGCTTCGGAGACTCTCTTTACTCTAATTAAATCTCTAAAACATGGAACACTATCCTGAGAATATACTAAACACAACCAATCCGACACAGTTCAAAAACCTGCTAAAGAGCCATTTAAATGGCAACTAGCTATGGCCTTGCTCCTCTCCAGGCTGAACTTATCTGACATTTCCCCATTTCAGCCCACCCTCACATTCTTCTCCCACTTACTTCTCTGAAGTATGTATTACTTGCGACAAAATTATTGTTATTTTATTGTATGTTGTTGGATGAACATTGAATAGTATTCCATTGTACATTATTCTTTCTTTATGATCTGTATAATTCTTCTGATTTGTATAATTTTGTACAGTTTTATTGTGTACTGTTATGTGGAACTTTTCTCCTCAGGCCTCTGCTAAAAATGGGCAATTAGCCCAGTCATAACAAATGTTAAATAAATAAATCTCTAGTATGGACACATGGAGCTCCTGGGTGCTTAGTGGTGTCTTGTACTACTTGAACTGATACATGGCCCATGTGGTAAACTCTCTTTATTTTTATTTTACATTCCCATGCATGTTCCTGCCACACAGGCCCTTGTTCCAAGTGACGGAAGCTGTTCCCGAAGTAGCTCTGTTATTAGGTAAGCCCCTTCTGTTTGAAACTGTTTTCTGTTGCTATTATCCCTGTTGCCATTAATACAGCCTTTCCATTACATTTGTTTATCTGGGGACCCACCAACCCCCCACCCCAAAGATGGGTAGACCTGTCCTCCCTATATGACTGTCAGTGCCTAAGCCAGCAGTTAGACTTGGGTACCTGGGCAGTACTCTGGACTTTATCTGTCTACATCACTGACACAGGTCAGGGTACCAGCTCCTTTGTCAGCTGTCAAAAAGCACATCTTCATAGTTTAATAAAGAAAGCCCCTTAGTTAACAGTTGCTAAGCAGTGCATAAATAAAATAATGTTTTTCTTCAGTATACAGAGGAAAATGTCACAGCTTCACTAGGATTACCCTCGGCCAAAATGTCCCAGTATCAATCGGTGAAATGCATTGTGGGATGGCGCTGATTGCTACAGAAGAATGTGAGATTAGCAACGTCTGTTGCATTCCCATTTATAAAATGAAAGGCTGAAAAGACAGAAAAGCAAGAGCGTGCTAAATGCTGCTTTCTTGGAATTATTTTAAAATGATGCATGTTAATTGTACCTTATTATAAAGTGCAACACAAAATGTCACAGCTCCAGTTGGAACCTCCATTCATCACAGAAATACACTTCATGTATTTGAATAAAAAGTGATTATTTAATGA